>NC_133531.1:52210931-52275947 GCF_048544455.1 Silene latifolia
CACAATTAAAGATGTGGTCGTTGGGTCACGGTCGAATCAAAACACAATTTATAACTTCACAAAACAACTCTACAATTAGTAAAGAGGCAAGTAAAGGTCGGATCCCAAGGGACGGGAATTGAGATGAGATTTCGATTGAAACTAGTGGTGTCTTTGGGGTGTCACAATTTGGGTTGATGTAGAAGGTCACTAACTAAAATAGCAATGGAAATAAACAAGCAAGATGAATTAAAAAGGGGTGTAAACAATTGATTAAAAAGCACTAGGGTGTCATGGGATCATAGGGGAATCATGGGATATGATCATACAAACATGTTCTCAAATTATAAGCAAGCAATTATTGTTGTGATGGATTGAGTTGGGTTATATCTTACAATCCTAGGAAAGTTTGGGTCCCGGAGCCGAATCGATTAGATTGTACAACACCTACAAGTCGACTTAATCTTCCCTACTCAACAACATGCATGGTCTAATGAGACTCGAGTTGGGTTATGTCTTACAAGTCTCATTGAAGAGATAGGTGATGGTGGTAAATGCAAGGATTCATAGGCTTAGCATTTCATCAAACATAACATGTGCATGAGTTGAGATCAAAACAAGCAAGCAAATAAAACATGAAAGCATATTAATTTAAGCATGAATCATTCCCCATGTTGGTTTCCCCTAATCACCCATTAACCCTAGCTAGGAGACTACTCACTCATTATCATGTTAAACATACTAGCAAGGTTGTCAATCATACTAACAAAGTGAAACATGATGAACAAATAAAAGTAATTAGCAATAATTAAAAAGGGATTAAGAGATTATACCTACTAATGATTCCAATAACAAAGCAAGAATAATAGAAGTACTTGATGGTTGATTGAGAGGTTGTCAATCTCCCAATAATAACCCAAATAATCTTCAATTACCCAAAATAAAGGATGAACAAGAGAGAGATTAAAGAACTAAAACTTGGATTAAAACTTGATTAATACTTGATTACAATATTAAAGAGAGATTTGATTGATATTAACTACTCTAATTATTGATAAGAAGAACATGCTCCTCTAATTAGACTAATGGGGTATTTATAGTGAAAATTAGGGAGGATGCATTAGGGTTAACTAAGGGCTAAACTAGTAATTACACTTTTTAGATTGAGCTTGAAGAAGCCGGTATTTTTCGAAGGAAGGGCTTCTTTCTTTGTTGCTTGGAGAAGAGGAAATCGGCTGTGAAGGAATCCGTGCGGAATGGGGTCGGGACGGGCGGATTCTGGTGGTGGAATCCGAGCGGATTAGAGGGAATCCGGGCGGATTGTGGCGGTGCAATCCGAGCGTCTTTGGAGGAAATCGCTCGGATTGTGCTGTGAGGAGACGGCCGGATTGGAGACAATCCGCTCGGATTGTGATCCAGCATAATTCCTTCTTCTTTTCTTCCCTTTTCTTCATAAATTCCTTGGGGACTCAAGGATCCTTTCTCAACATTGCTCATCTACTATCATATGTACAAAGGCCTTCTAATCTTGTCTCTCCTTGATGCTTGGTCATTGGATTCAATCAATTTAGCCTCGTTTTGCCATGAAAATGCAAGATTCCTACTCCTTTCCTACCAAGGGATCAAAATCTCAAAGAATATGCAAAACAAAGAACTAAAGATAGTAAATGACCCAAATATGCACTAAAAAGCATGGGAACGAGGCTAATTCGGGGACTAAATGTGCGCTAATTATGGTCACATCAAATATCCCCAAACCGAACCTTTGCTCGTCCCGAGTAAAGAGGTGACAAAGACTAGGACCAATACTAACCTATCCTAATAATATAGCCGATATGAGACAATTAGCGGGTCTCACTCCGTCCCTTCAACTCACAACAAGACAACCATGAGGTAGGATGCCTTCTTGCAAGGCAAGGTGGGTCTTGCCAAAATGGCGACACATCCAAACATTTAAGCACACAAAATCACATAATGGATGCATCTACAAAAGGAATAGCCACTTCCTCATCAAGCGGCGGAGGCACTAAAGAGGAACAAATTTAAGAGCATGTAATCCTTCACAAATACTAGTTCAACAAATTACTAAGGCTAAGAGGATGGCACTAAATCACCTCCAAATGGTGTTAAACTAGACTACTTTCGTTCTCAATTTCCAAATGCTTTCGTCAAGAGCGATCGGATAGTGGTGGAATGATGATCCCTATGATGCTAGTAGCATATAACATGACAAGTCTCGAATTCTCTACAAAACTAAAGGTCATGGATCGTCCCAAGCTCGACCAAGTGGCTTGACAAAAAGGCTTTTTGGGAATGAAATGCTCAAATCTTTATACACAACGGGTGGATATAACTAGTATTCAAAAATTTGCCTCATTTCAACTTTCACATTTCAAAAATTTAAGATGGGGTTTGTCCCTTCCGGGCTAGTGTCATTTGCTTTCGCCAATCGCTTATTAGGCAACCGGTTAACCTCTAGACAATAGTTTTTCGGGGTGATAGTCACTCTGTCTCTGGGCGGCCGAATTCACAACCGTATGGGGGCCCAATTCAATGGATCCCGCACCAAATCACATCGAAGTGGTACGCCTCCATCAAAACAACTTAAAATTTCTCAACATTCAACAATTCATAACATTTGAGGTTTCCTTGGCATTAAATTACTTCCACATGACAAAATTCCTTAAAAATGAGCACTTCAAACTTATTGATAGAAAGTATTTTTGGGTTGCCTTACCACAAGGTCAATCAAGGTCACCTAGACAAGTTAACCAAGTCCACATCGCATCACGGGGTTGGATAGGTGACTCACATGCAAACCCTTGACTAAGCTTTGGGTCATGGGTCAAAAGATACTAGTATGACACTATCTAGGGTGTTTTACAACCATTCTAGTAGACAAAGTCTTAAGTTGAACAAGTATTTGTAATGGCTTAGTTGCTCTTGTCAAAGTTCCAAATTAGGCATTTGTCAAAAATTTTCTAACATGCAACTACATGCTATGATGCAACTAATATAAACATCCTAATGCAAGTGATTCTATCAACTAATATGACATATAAACTAAATGCAAGTCCTAAGTTCACATTGTTTTACCGCATCAATCAAAATAAAGCCACATAGTTATTAACATAAAGAGGAAAAAGGAGATTTGGAAAGATCATACCATGCGGTCTTCAATATCCTCATGTCTCGGATGTGGCGTAGTCGATCAATGTGATTAAAGATAGAACAAACACAATATATACAAAACAATTTGTACAAAAAGAAATAAACATGTTTTTGGATTTTCAATTTTTCAAATTTTTATGATTTTTGAAATTTTTCAATTTTTTTTGGATTTTTGAATAAGAGTTAAATGTTAGAATTCCCATCCCCACACTAATATGGGTATTGTCCTCAATGGCCAAAGTAATGGAAATTATGCAAAGATGATGCATGATTTCTACACTAAATGCAATCTATTCTAAGCTACACTACATGATGCATGGTTTTTGTTATGACGGAGAGGATAATTTAGATTACCTCCCGTTGTGTATGCATTAACTTCCCCAAACCGAGTGAGACATTATTGCTAATGTCTTAGGGTGGGTGTAGTTCATGCATACACTATGCAATGCATGAAACTAATTTGTCATTTTGGATTTTGAAAATGGGAACAATAAAATGAGAACACCTCAATGGTACCGAGGTGTGAGTCCTCTATGGTGCTTAGGACTACTCCATCAATGATCAAGAAAAATATTTAAAACAAAGAGAGAAATAGACAAACCATGAGAGGGTAGGAGTCTCCAAGGCTTGCTAGTCTTCCATCATATCATCATCATCATCACTTTCCTCATTAGAAGTGGTCTCATTGCCACTTCCTTCTTCATTTACTTCATCACTTTCTTCCCTATCTTTCTCATCATCTTCTTCACCATCCTCTCCTTCTTCTTCACTTGCTTCTTCACCAATGTTATCATCAACTTCTTCATTTCCAACAACCTCATTGTCACCCGAAACGACCCTAGATGCACCCGGAAATAGGACTTCTCAATCCGCCCAACTAGGTAAAGGACATGATGGATCAAGGAGTCCTTGCCTAGCTAAGTGAATGACGGGTGGAAATTGAGCCAAGTAAGCGTTTTTCCGATCTTCAAAGGCTTGCTTGTGCATTGTTTGCATGAGAAGAGTCACATAGTCATTTCTTGCTTCAATCCCCGCGGGCTTGAACTCTTCATACTCAAAAGGGTAAGGTGGTATGACAATGGAAGAGGAGGGCATTTCAAGTTCACCCTTTTGTTGTTGGATAATATATTTGGCTTCTTTGGAAAGGGGAAGTAGATAATTGGTCCGGTGGACGCTTAGACGACAAATCTTTGAAGGCAAAGTGAACGATTTAGCTTCACTAGTGAGCCATCCATACTTAGTGTCAAGGGGGTTATGGGCAACCCACTTGTACTTGTTTATCATAGTATGCATATCAACAAGATGACCACCCTCCTTCGCCTTATACTTGCTATCCTTATTGAAGTTAGGATCAAAGTGTTTGGCTAGGATAGTGACTAAGCCGCCATTAACAATAACGGTAGTGCCCTTCTTCCCACAATCAACGTTGAGCCATCTATCTACCAAGAGCCTCAAAGAGTTGTAAGGCTTGGTGTGTACTCTTCCAATATTCAAAGCCGATTCAAGAAGAATAAAATCAAGTCTCGTGAAATGGTTGGTATCTTTCCTTTCAATTATGGTGTTTCCCATGACCTTGTGCCATACTCTTATGCCCGGATGATGGACTAGAAGAGCACGACTCGCATGAAAGTCCTCAAATTTCCTTCCGTAAATTGCGTCCCAAAGAGGTTCGGGGTCATACTTTCCATAATTCTTAAAGTAACTCGGTTCATCACTAAGACCCAAAATTTCACCCAATTCCTTAAAGGAAATGCGTCTACTAACATTAGCTAGACGAAATTCGAGATTCTCCCTATTCTCAACTTTGGTGACTTTCAAAGAACTCAAAAATTCCAAGGTAAGGGAGGGGTATGTCAATTCCTTTGTTTCAAACAATTTCTTCAACCCCATTGCTTTAAAAAAGGCTCTAGTTTGCTCAAGGACACCCAACTTATTCAAGGTGTCTTCACAAATAAATTTGGTAGATTGAAATGACTTCCTAGCAAACTTGGCAAAAGTATTTCTATGGGTTTCGGAAATAAAAATTACCTCCGGATAATGCAAGAGTTGATTGATTTCCGGAGTAGAAGATGTTATTGCTCCCATAGAAGGTTGTTGTTGTTGTTGTTGCACTTCCAAGTTTGGTGTTGCTACCACCATAGCCAATGCTTTTGTTTGCTTGAAGAGCCTTTTGCCTTTGTGAAAGTGTCTTTGGTGCCTTTGTTGCCTTTGTTACTCCCTTAGTCCTTGCCATTGATGAATTAAACCAAGAAAATAATGAAAAATCTTCAATTTCTAGTATACCCAAATCGATTTAAAGGTGAAAGGCTTTGCCTTTATGAATTCAAAAATCGACTCAAAGGTTGAAGATTTGTGCTTGGTTTTGATTTTTGATGAAGGAGGAGTGATTAATTTGTTGTTAGAAGGATGGTTTGATTTGATTTTGGTGAATGTAGTTGAGGAATTTTGTTTTTGTGATGGAGAGGAAGAGGGTTTTGATGTTTTGAAGTAGTGTTATGAATGAATGAATGAATGAATGAAGGTGGGTGGGGTTTTATAATGCTCGAAAAAATTCAAGCTGCAGGGGCAAGACGGGCGGATTCAGCCAAAGACGGACGGATTCTGCCTCTTCTGAGTTGGAAAAACTCGCCTAAAGACGGGCGGATTCCTTCGAAGACGCTCGGATTTCAAAATACGGGACGGGCGTCTTTTGCAGAAGACGGACGGATTTCAGTCCAGGAATTTTTCTTGTTTTCCTCAGCTGCAAAGACGGACGTCTTTCTTTCAAGACGGGCGGATTCTTCAAGACGGGCGGATTTTTGCTCAGGACGCCCGGATTCTCTTACAGTCAAAAATTTTCAAAATTCAGCTCAGTTTAGGACGGGCGTCTTTTCTGCAGTACGCTCGGATTTTCTGAGACGGGCGGATTCTCCTGAATCCGCTCGGATTCGACCCCTTTGTACCCGGATTCAGTTCCATCCGTGTACAATGCATTTCCCTTGTCATTCTTCCATTCTTCTTCATTTCTTGTGTTCTTCATTGTGGGGGCATTACTAGGCATGGATAGCCTAGGCAATCGTCATCCCTACACTAAGGTAAAGCACTACACATCAATTGAAATTGTTAGTCCCTCCCTCACTTCTCTCAAACATGACAATTATCTTGATCAAAGTAAATAAAATAAATCCAAAGATGACAAAAATGCAATACAAGAATTGAAATGCGAGTTAGGGAGTTAGAAATATTTACAAGTGGTGGTTTAGGGAGGACTCCACCAAACTCTCATTCTTGATGAGATGTCAAGGGGGCATGTTCAAGGTGTTGTTGATGTTGCTCAACACCTTGAAAAAGTAATCAAAAGCTTGTTCATTATCATGGTAGAGGTCCTCAATAGTCCTTTGCCCTTGTTGTTGATCTTTATCGATGGCATTACCAATGTAGGGATTAAAAATCCCTTCTAATTCGTCGTCCCAAAGACCACAAACTTCATTAAGTTGATCATTGAAAATTTCTTGTTTTGATGGGGATAATTCTTCCAAGTTCTTCTCTTGGCCAATGAGGCCATCCTCTTCTTCTTTGGTAGATTTTGATGAACTTTGCAAGCTCTCCTTGTCACATTTCACTTGCTCTTTGAATGGAGCATCTTCAATTTTCTTCTTCCATTGGAGTTCCGATTTCTTCCTCTCATCCTTTCGGCTATAATGATTAATCATGAAACACGGTTCATGCAAATGAGGAGCTCTCATAGTCTTGTCAAGATTAAAGGTTATGCTTTCATCTCCCACTTCTAGAGTGAGCTCACCATGTTTCACATCAATCACCACACCCGCGGTGTGTAGGAAAGGTCTTCCTAGAATGATCGGAATGTTGGAATCTTCCTCCATATCAACAATGACAAAGTCCACCGGGATGAAAAACTTCCCAATTCGCACGGGGACATCTTCCCATATCCCTAATGGTGTCTTTGTCGATCTATCGGCCATTTGGAGCGTGATATTGGTGCATTTAAGCTCTCCCATCCCCAACCTTTTACTCACCGAGTACGGCATGACACTCACACTAGCCCCTAGATCACATAAGGCTTTGTTGATCGTTGTGTCGCCAATGGTACACGGTATTGAGAAGCTTCCCGGATCCTTTAGTTTTGGAGGTGAACTCCCTTGAAGTATTGCACTACTCACCTTAGTGAAGGCGATAGTCTCAAGTTTCCGGATTGACTTCTTCTTTGTGAGGATATCTTTCATGTATTTCGCATAGGCCGGCACGTGATTGATCAATTCCGTGAAAGGAATCGAGACTTCCAAATTCTTCACAATTTCCATAAATTTCCCAAGTTGATCATCAAATTTGGGCTTGGCTTGACGACTTGGAAAAGGAAGTCTAATCACAACGGGCTCCTTCTCCTTGACCTTGTCTTCATTTTTCTTTGAACTTTCTTCTTTTGATGATTCTCCATCTTTGGAGTTTTGCACAATTTCACTAGCCTTATCACTAGCTTCCACAACTTCATCCTCAACTTGCTTCTTCGGTGCTTCATACCTTGTACCACTTCTCAAGTGAATGGCACTAACCGTTTCATGTCTTGGGGGGTTACTTTGAGGTGGTAATTGCCCCTTTTGTCTTTGTGAGCTTGAAGATGCTAGTTGAGTCAATTGGGTTTCCAACATCTTGGTGTGAGCTAGGATGTTGTTGATGGTGGTTTCCTTTGCTTGGCTATCTTTTTGCATTTGAGTGAAAAATTCTTGTTGATTCTTTTGCATTTGGAGGACCGCTTTTTGGACATCAAAACCTTGGTCATTTTGGTGATTGTATGGATTTTGATTTTGGTAACCTTGGTTTTGATTGTAAAAGGGTCTTTGATTTTGGTTTCTCATGGGTGGTGGAGTGTATGTTGTTTGAGGGTTTTGAACATTTTGGCTTTTGTATGAGAGATTTGGATGGAATTTGGTATTCTCATTGTAATAATTTGAATAAGGGGTACCACTCTTGTATGCTTGGAAAGCATTCACTTGTTCATTTGTTCCCCTACATTCACTTTGGTCATGTCCCAAAGTTCCACAATTCTCACATATCCCACTTGGGATTGATGAGGATGCCGTCATGGCATTAACATGATGCTTTGGTGATTTTGAGACTTCTTCAAGTCTAGCCATAGCTTTTTCAAAATTCAAATTGATTGTATCAATGTGAGCACTAAGTTGAGCACCCAATTGAGTAATGGAGTCCACTTCATGCTTTCCTCCTCTAGTAGCCTTGCGAGGTCTACTATATTGTGAGTTATGGACCGCCATTTCCTCAATCTTGTTCCATGTTTGATTGTCATCAACTTCGGTGAACATTCCATTTGATCCCATGTTGAGAATGTTCCTTGAATCTTCATATAAACCATTCCAAAATTGTTGTACCAAGAACCATTCGCTAAGTCCATGGTGAGGACATGAGCGACAAATTCCCTTGAACCGCTCCCAAGCTTCATACAAAGATTCTTCATCCCTTTGCTTAAAACCCGTAATTTGAGCTCTTAGCATGTTAGTCTTTTCCGGTGGGTAGAATTTTTTGTAGAAAGCTAGAGCCAACTTCTTCCAAGAATCAATTACGAGAGTGGCCTTATCAAGGCCCTTCAACCATTGCTTTGCGGTGCCGATTAGAGAAAAAGGAAATAAGACCCATCAAATTTGGTCTTGAGTTACACCGGTTTGAGAAATCGCATCAGAATAGTCGCAAAAGGTTTCCATATGAGAATGAGGGTCTTCACTAGGCATCCCCCCAAATTGGCTCCTTTCGACTAATTGGATAAAGGCGGATTTGGCAATAAAATTTCCGGTTAGATGTTGTGGTGTAGGAGTACCATTGGGTAGGTTCTCCTCGGTGGGTACGGAGTGTGATGAAAACTTAGGCATTGTAGGTTGATTTTGTGGGGTATTGTGTAATGGGTTCTCCTCTCCTTCTATTGCGAAAGGGTTGATGAACTCAATAGTTGGTTGAATAACTTCACTAATACCTCTCAAATTCCTCCTAGCAAGTCTCCTATTGTTTGTTAAGGTTCTTTCAATTTCACGATCAAGAGGTATCAAGTCACCTTGTGACCTTCTAGACATGCAAAATATCAAACAACTTGGAAAAAATTAGAACAAACCTTGAGGAGTTTTACTTCCCCAAGGCAAAGAAAAGACACAACTAATAACAATGTAAAGAAATCTAAATCAAGCTAACACCGTCCCCGGCAACGGCGCCATTTTTGATCGGGTCCGTTCGTGTTCACAATTAAAGATGTGGTCGTTGGGTCACGGTCGAATCAAAACACAATTTATAACTTCACAAAACAACTCTACAATTAGTAAAGAGGCAAGTAAAGGTCGGATCCCAAGGGACGGCAATTGAGATGAGATTTCGATTGAAACTAGTAGTGTCTTTGGGGTGTCACAATTTGGGTTGATGTAGAAGGTCACTAACTTAAATAGCAATGGAAATAAACAAGCAAGGTGAATTAAAAAGGGGTGTAAACAATTGATTAAAAAGCACTAGGGTGTCATGGGATCATAGGGGAATCATGGGATATGATCATACAAACATGTTCTCAAATTATAAGCAAACAATTATTGTTGTGATGGATTGAGTTGGGTTATATCTTACAATCCTAGGAAAGTTTGGGTCCCGGAGCCGAATCGATTAGATTGTACAACACCTACAAGTCGACTTAATCTTCCCTACTCAACAACATGCATGGTCTAATGAGACTCGAGTTGGGTTATGTCTTACAAGTCTCATTGAAGAGATAGGTGATGGTGGTAAATGCAAGGATTCATAGGCTTAGCATTTCATCAAACATAACATGTGCATGAGTTGAGATCAAAACAAGCAAGCAAATAAAACATGAAAGCATATTAATTTAAGCATGAATCATTCCCCATGTTGGTTTTCCCTAATCACCCATTAACCCTAGCTAGGAGACTACTCACTCATTATCATGTTAAACATGCTAACAAGGTTGTCAATCATACTAACAAAGTGAAACATGATGAACAAATAAAAGTAATTAGCAATAATTAAAAAGGGATTAAGAGATTATACCTACTAATGATTCCAATAACAAAGCAAGAATAATAGAAGTACTTGATGGTTGATTGAGAGGTTGTCAATCTCCCAATAATAACCCAAATAATCTTCAATTACCCAAAATAAAGGATGAACAAGAGAGAGATTAAAGAACTAAAACTTGGATTAAAACTTGATTAATACTTGATTACAATATTAAAGAGAGATTTGATTGATATTAACTACTCTAATTATTGATAAGAAGAACATGCTCCTCTAATTAGACTAATGGGGTATTTATAGTGAAAATTAGGGAGGATGCATTAGGGTTAACTAAGGGCTAAACTAGTAATTATACTTTTTAGATTGAGCAAGGAGAAGCCGGTATTTTTCGAAGGAAGGGCTTTTTTCTTTGTTGCTTGGAGAAGAGGAAATCGGCTGTGAAGGAATCCGTGCGGAATGGGGTCGGGACGGGCGGATTCTGGTGGTGGAATCCGAGCGGATTCGAGGGAATCCGGGCGGATTGTGGCGGTGCAATCCGAGCGTCTTTGGAGGAAACCGCTCGGATTGTGCTGTGAGGAGACGGGGGGATTGGAGACAATCCGCTCGGATTGTGATCCAGCATAATTCCTTCTTCTTTTCTTCCATTTTCTTCATAAATTCCTTGGGGATTTCCTTGGGGACTCAAGGATCCTTTCTCAACATTTCTCATCTACTATCATATGTACAAAGGCCTTCTAATCTTGTCTCTCCTTGATGCTTGGTCATTGGATTCGATCAATTTAGCCTCGTTTTGCCATGAAAATGCAAGATTCCTACTCCTTTCCTACCAAGGGATCAAAATCTCAAAGAATATGCAAAACAAAGAACTAAAGATAGTAAATGACCCAAATATGCACTAAAAAGCATGGGAACGAGGCTAATTCGGGGACTAAATGTGCGCTAATTATGGTCACATCAACAGCGTTGGCATCCACGGTGCAGGGCGGCACGAAGAGTAGTGGAAAATTGTTCATGATAGGAAAAGAGGCAGCTGAGGAAGATGCACATGTGGTTTTGAGTAATTTTCTAACTAATTCTAAACCATCTTATATTTTATTTGATTCAGGAGCAACCCATTCATTTATATCAAGTGACCATGTTAAATTGTTGGGATTGGTTGACCTAGTAATAATAAAAGATGAAGTAACAATTCCTTTTGGGGAGTCGATACCTTGTACCAATATATATAAAAAATATAAATATTCTTATCGGAGGTTTTATTTTCCATGAACTTAATAGAATTTCTTTTGAGTGTTTTTGAGATTATCTTGGGGATGGATTGGTTAAGTAAAAATGGAGCCTTTATTGTTTGTCATCAAAAGAAAGAATCCTTGAAGGACCAAAGGGAGTAAGAGTGTCTTATAGGGGATTTGTGGTGAGACCAAAGGTGAGACTTATATCAACAATTACCTTGAAGTCATGTTTGAGGAAGGGAGGAGAGTTGATCCTGTGTCACGTGAGAGACCTGCGTGAGGATGTGCAGGGCGCATGAGAGATTTATGTGGTGAGTGAGTTTCAGGATGTGTTTCCAAACGAGATTTTAGGATTGCCACCAAAGAGGGACGTCGTTTTTAATATTGAGATGAAACCTAAAACGGGACCTATTTCTAAAGCATCTTACAGAATAGGGCCTAAGGAGTTGGAGGAGTTAAAGAAGCAGTTGGAGGAATTGCTAGATAAGGGTTATGTGAGGCCAAGTGTGTCACCTTGGGGCGCACCAGTGTTATTTGTTAAGAAGAAGGATGGGAGCATGAGATTGTGTATAGATTACATAAAGTTGAATAATGTGATGATTAAGAATATGTACCCTTTGCCTCGAATTGATGATTTATTTGATCAGCTGAGTGGAGCTGAAGTTTTCACTAAGATCGACTTAAGGTCGGGTTACCATCAGTTGAGACTTAAGGAAGAGGATATTCCTAAGACTGCCTTTAGAACGAGGTATGGACACTATGAGTTTGTGGTTATGCCTTTTGGTTTGACTAATGCACCTGCAGTATTTATAGATTTGATGAATAGAGCATTTAATCCTTATCTTGATCAGTTTGTTGTCGTCTTTATTGATGATATATTGGTATACTCTAAGAATAAAGAGGAGCATTAGAAGCATTTGAGGATTGTGTTGCAGACTTTGAGGGAGAATAATTTATATGCTAAATTGAGTAAGTGTGAGTTTTGGTTGGATAAGGTAGCATTTTTTGGGCATGTGGTGTCAAAGGAGGGAGTGTCAGTTGATCCAGGTAAACTTAAGGCGGTGTCTAACTGGGAGAGGCCAAAAAACATGGCAGATGTGAGGAGTTTTCTGGGGTTGGTTGGTTACTATATGAGATTTGTGAAATATTTCTCTAAGGTAGCTAAGCCTTTGACTGCTTTAATGAGGAAGGAGAACAGGTTTAAGTGGGATGAGAGTTGTGAGACAGCTTTTCTAACCTTGAAGGAGCGCTTAACCACAGCTCCTATCGTAGCTTTACCTGAAGGGAGTGAGAATTTTAAGGTATATACTTATGCTTCAAAGAATGGATTACGATGTGTGCTAATGCAAAGAGGGAAAGTGATAGCTTATGCTTCGAGACAGTTGAAACCATGTGAAGAAAATTATCCGACGCACAATCTGGAGCTAGGGGCAGTCGTGTTTGCTCTCAAGTTGTGGAGGCATTATTTGTATAGAGCTACTTTCAAGGTATTTTCTGATCATAAGAGTTATATTTATTCTCAGAAAGAGCTTAATATGAGGCAGAGGAGATGGATAGATTTGATTGGAGATTATGATATGGAGATAGTTTACCATGAAGGGAAGGCTAATGTGGTGGCAGATGCTTTAAGTAGGAAGTCTATTCATGCTTTGTGTTCAGCTATGTCACGTGTGAAGTTGTAGGATGAGTTAGAGAAAATGGGGATTTGTGTGATAAGAAAAGGGGATTCAGTTGGGGATTTGACTGTTGAGCCAGAGTTGTATACTGAGATTAGAGAAAAGCAGAAAGGAGACCCGAGAGTAGAGAAGTAGTGCACGGTCGTGGTGTAGGGCGTGACATCATGTTTTGTCGTAGGGGTAGATGATGGTTTGAGGTTGTGGGAGATGGTGTGTACCTGATGTTGAGGAATGGAAAAGAAAGATTTTGACTGAACCACATTCTACGCCGTATTCTGTGCATCCTGGAGGAGACAAATTATATAAAGATTTAAAGAAAACATTCTGGTGGCCTGGGATAAAGAAGGAGGTTCCTGAATTTGTTTCTAGATGTCTAGTTTGTCAAAGGGTGAAAGGTGATCATAAGAGACCACAGGGTAAGGTACAGTCTTTAGATGTGCCTGAGTAGAAGTGGGAGAACATTTTTATGGATTTCATTGTTGGTTTGCCTCGTACTCAGAAGGGCAATAATATGATTTGGGTGATAGTAGATCGTTTGACTAAGATAGCACAATTTATTCCTATGAAAGATACTTGGAGTAAGGCTGAGTTGCCTAAAGCTTATGTGAGAAATATTGTGAAGTTGCATGGGATTCCAAAAGATATTGTTTCTAATCGTGATTCAAGGTTTATTTCTATGTTCTAGCAAGAGTTGCAAGAGCGTATGGGTACGACTTTGAAGATGAGCACTGCATTTCATCCAGCTACAGATGGACAGACTGAGAGGACTATTCAGACTTTAGAGGATATGTTGAGAAATTGTGTCTTGGAGTTTGGAGGTTCATGGGAAGAGAGGTTACACTTGATAGATTTTTCTTATAATAACAGTTATCATGCTAGCACCAGTATTGTACCTTTTGAAGCTTTGTATGGAAGGAAGTGTAGGAGTTCAGTTTGTTGGGACGATGTCACTAATGCCGTGACACTGGGGTCGGAGTTGATCCAGCAGATAGTTGAGCAAGTACATGTAATAAGAGAGAAGATGAGAGCTCCATAAGATCGACAAAAGAGTTATGCAGATTTGAAGAGAAGTGAGATTTAGTTTGCTGTGGGAGACAAGGTTTTGTTAAAAGTGTCACCAATGAAGGGAGTGATGCGATTTGGCGAGAGAGGGAAGCTGAGTCAGAAGTACATTGGGCCTTATGATATTTTAGATAGAGTTGGTGAAGTGACATACCGTCTTGCACTACCACCAGCCTTGGCAAGAGTTCATAATATTTTTCATGTTTCACAGCTGAGGAAATATGTGAGTGATCCTACTCATGTGTTAGCAGCTGATACAGTTGAGATGGATGAGAATTTATCTTATGTGGAGGTGGCTAAGGAGATTTTGGACAGAAAGGTGAGGAAGACTAGAAATAGTGAGATTGCATTGGTGAAAGTTCTTTGGTTTAATCATAATGTAGAGGAAGCTACTTCGGAAGCTGAAGGTGAGATAAAAAAGAAGTATCCTCATTTATTTGCTTAAGTTATGTTGGTTATGAGGACGTAACATTTTCTTTTACGGGGGTAGAATATAATATCGCGTTTAATTTTGGTCTTAACTAGTGGTAATTTAACTAAAGTATGTGTTGTTTATCATTTAATTGTTTGTTTGGGTAGTGAGGTGTGGTGAACTTCGGGATGAAGTTCTTTTTAAGGAGGGAAGACTGTAAAACTTCGTATTTTAATTAATAATTTATAATTTATAAGATGTGAATAAATAATAGTTGTTTCGTAAAAGGGAAAGAAAACAAATAATAAATAAACGGGTACAAGACCACGGTTGGACCGGACCGTGTTGAACTGTGTTGTACACAGCTTGGACCGAGTAAGGGGGGAGGTAGTATGTCGTTTGGGTGTTATCTATGTTACTAAGATATTTTCATTAGTTTATTAATAAAGGCAACTTCGTAGAACCTTCCACCTTCACCTACCAATTTATATAAATACATAACATATGCCTCACCATCATATTTATTTCACATCAAAAACTCAATACATATAATTTTGAGGAAGAGCTTTTGTGAGACAACCTTAAGACGGACTTTTCTTCTCGCGCAAGTTAATTGTGGTAAGTTGTTTTATCGTCTCAAATCAATTATTTACGTTTGACCTTGACCCGCACCTTGACCGTGACTGTTGACTAAACAGTGACCCTGGAGGGGAGGCGTTGACCGACGAGTTGACCATCGTCTGGTCAATCGGTTATGGGGGTTGTGTTTGTGAAGGTTTTTGCGGGATTGTTTTGGGTAGTTTACATCTTAAATTCATTAATAAGATTAGTTTACAATCATATGTAATTTAATTGATAGATTAGGTGGTGGATTTGTGGAAGAAGCTTTTTTATTTATTTGATTGATTTGCGAAGAATTGTCAAAGGTAGGTTAACTACTTAACTATGTTTATTTGGTAATTGGTGAATTGTTAAAAGATGGATAATTGTTATCAATGTTGTCTTGATCATATTGTTATAATTGTTGTCTTGAGCATATTGTCATAATTGTTGTCTTGAGCATATTGTTATAATTGTTGTCTTGTGCATCTTATAATCATATTATTATTATTATTGGTTGGTTCTCTATTATTGGTTGGTATTGTGAAAGAGGATAGGCATTGCTATAGAGATTATTTGGTCGGCCAGGCACGGGGATGTGGAAGAGTCGTGGTCCTGTGCGATTTTGGTCGGCCAGGCACGGTGGTGTTTGGACTTTTGTCGTGGACCTGACCAGTACACGTTTGGTGTCGGTTATGTTGTGGTTCGGTGTGGCCCACGGTTTGGACGTGTGTATGAGACGGTCTTTGGCTTCTGTTTCTTTATTATATCTCATTGCAGGTTATCGTATTATTGTTGTTGTTTAGTTATCCTACTCAACCTCGTGGTTGACCGTGTATTCGTGAACACTTGTGATGAACCCAATATTGGGGAGCAGATTGATTTCAGGTTAGCTTGTGTGAAGTGTTGGATGCTTGAAGGGGAGCTTGGGACGGTTATTATCACTTGAGTCTAGAGATCACCTTAGATTATTTAGACACTATTTAGTTTAATTTTCGCTGCAATTGTTTTAAACGTACTTTGTATTATTTATTTATCTCGTTGGAATTTTGTAATAAAACCTTTTAAGGCACTTTCATTTATATCATCTTAAATTACTTTGGTGAATTGTTTTTCTTTATACTTACTACCTCGGGCAACTGAGATGGTAACACCTTTATTTATTTGGGAATGTCTTGCTAAAGGCTCTTAAATAAATGGGCTTGTTACAGAGGTATATCAGTAGACCAGGACAAGATTGAGGCCATTAAATCCTGGCCAATCCCAAGGAACATCACTGAAACTAGGGATTTCCATGTCCTGACATCCTTCTACATAAAATTTATAAAGAATTTCAGTGCAATTGCAGCACCCATAACTGGATGCATGAAGAAGGGGGAGTTCAGATGGACTGAGAGTGCTCAACAGGCTTTCAAAAAAATACAGAAGCTGATGTGTGACGCACTTTTTGTCCTCAGCTGCCGACTTCAATCGCTTATTTGAAGTTGAATGTGATGCCACCGGGGTGGGCATAGGAGCCGTTTTAATTCAAGAAAAGAAACTTGTGGCTTATTTCAGTGAGAAATTGAATGGAGCTAAGTTGAGCTACTCTACTTATGACAAAGAGTTTTATGCTCTTGTCAGAACCCTGATGCATTGGAGTCACTATCTCAAGCCTAAGCCCTTTATGCTGCATTCTGATAAAGAGGCCTTGAAGTATATCAGTGGCCAGTACAAGTTAAACCACAGACATGCTAAATGGGTTCAGTTCCTACAATCCTTTACATTCTCAAGCAAATATAAGGAAGGGAAGAAGAATGTTGTAGCTGATGCTCTTTCAAGGAGGCATTCATTATTAACAGTGATGAGTCAAAGAGTTCTTGGATTTGAATTCCTGAAGGAACTTTACAAAGATGATCCTGACGTCTATGAGGATTGGCTAGCTCAGACCAAGGGGACCAAGATTCAAGGAACCAAATTCTTACTGCATAATGGGTTTCTATTCAATGGCAACAATTAGCTCTGTGTTCCAAGGGGATCGTACAGGGAATTACTGATTAAAGAAGTCCACTCAAGTGGTCTGGGAGGGCATTTTGGAATTCAGAAAACACTAGACATTCTGCAGGACCAGTTTTACTGGCCTAAGATGATGGTAGATGTTCAGATAGCCCTCAGGATATGTTATGTGTGCCATCAAGCCAAGAGTATGGATTTTATAGTGGCCTTACCTAGGACACAATGGGGGCCTAACTCAGTGATGGTGGTAGTAGATAGGTTTAGCAAGATAGCTCACTTCATAGCCTGTAAAAAGAATGAAGATGTTGTGGGAGTTGTAGACATGTATTTCAGCAATATTGTCAAATTACATGGAGTACCAAAGACTATAGTCTCATACATGGATGTAAAATTTATGAGCTATTTCTAGAAGACTCTTTGGAGGCTGCTTAACACCAAGCTTCTATTCAGTACCCCACATCACCCCAGACTGATGGACAGACTGAGGTCACTAACAAGACCCTGGGGAGAATTCTGAGGTGTATTGTCAGTAAATTTTCAAGGGATTGGGATCTAAAGCTACCACAAGTTGAATTTGCCTTGAACAGAGCTTCTGCATCTGCCATAGTCCACAGTCCCTTTGAAGTGGTCTATGGGGTAAACCCCTTAATGCCCTTAGAACAGTTAAGTGTGCTAAAAGAGGTGTTGAACTATGATGCAAAGAAGAGAGATGAACAGATGTTCAAGCTCCATGAGGCAGTCAGGAAACAGATTGACAAAGCTAATGAGAGGTACCGGAAATAAGCTAAGGCACCCAAACAAAAGAAAGAGTTCTTGCCAGGTGACCTAGTCTGGGTCCACCTAATAAAGGAGAGGTTTCCAACCAAAAGAAAGAACAAACTGATGCCCAGAGTGGAGGGTCCGTTTGAGATTGTAGAGAAGATTGGCCTTAATGCATACAAGGTTGACCTTCCAGGGGAGTATGGTGTCCATGGCACTTTTAATATTGGTGATCTGAGCCCTTATTATGGTGAAGCTGATGATGAGGAAAAATCAAGCTTGACGTCAAGCTCCTCTCAACCTAGGGAGGCTGCAGCAGGAGTTGGGGCAAGGGGCCATAGCTCACACAACCCTGAGGGTGACCAGGTTCAAGCAGATACCACACCCACCCAAACCCAAGCTCCTAAGAGGTTCACCAGGTCAAGCCACCAGCTGTCTATATGGCCAGTTGGGGTTAGTCCTAGCTAAGGTCAAGAAAGTCCATCATCCAAGCCAGGGAGGTCCAACAGTTAGAACAAAGTTGAGGAAGTCAAGTTCAAACATTTCAACTAAGAAAAACCAAGCTCAAGGCAAGTCACATGTGAGCAAAAAGCATAAAGCAACATTTCCATTTCTTGCTAGACAATTGTGAGCTGTCACCATCAAGCTGAGCAGTTTCTTCCAAGACATTGCCACAACAGAACAAAGAGCCTTGACTTGGATCCACTAAACAACAAAGCAACAGAAACCTGCACCAAAGAAGACACTGGCTTTGCTTTATTTCAGACTTTTTAACCTCCTTCAGCTCTTATTTTCACCTTTCTTTACATTTCCAGTTTGTAAAATAAGTAATTGTCATTTGTACCCTTGTTGAATGTAATCCTGGCCCTTGGATGAAAAAAATGAGTTGTAATCTAAGGGAGAGGCCTATATAAGCACCATCTCCTTAACTGTTTGAGACAGACTTTTGAAAATTAAAACAATATTGTCTTGAGAAGATTCTCAACCATTTCTAAATCTCATTTAACTTGTGTTAATCTGTAGTTAACTTAAGTCAAACTTGATAAGCAAGCTTGTGTTAATATGTAGCTAGTTTGATCAAGGATCTGTGGCACAGTCAATTAATCATGTGTTCATCTGTGGGTTAGTTGTTTGTGTTGTCTCAGGTTTGAGTTAGAGTTCCTGTGTTAATCTGTGGAATTTCTTGCTTAAACTTGTCAAGCTATTGTCTTTAATCTCATGTGTTAATCTTTGGAGTTATTGATCATAGTTATATCCATGTCCTTGCTTAGAAATCTCATAAACAACCTTGCCTTAGAAGTGTCAGGAGTCACTCTGTCAGTCCAATTTTGGAAAATTATTAAAAATATTTCGAGAGCTAAGAAATTACTAAAAATTGGCTCACAGTTAGATCAACTATAAAAGTTAATTTTTGCAAAGTTTCATGAATTTAGATGCACATTTGGTATTTTAATTAATTTTCTAAAAATCATTGCATTCCTGAGAAACCTTCAGAAATTATCAGTCAAGCTTCAAAGTTTGAGTCTTTTTGTGTCTGGCCTGGGGTTTGACACTGTAGTAGGCTTGTATCCCAACCCTAGTGGTATCTTCTGGAAATGACCTTCTTTGAACGGTGGGAAAGTGTTGTTCCGGATAGGGTTTAGCGGCATTCCTGGGAAGTATCCCTGGGATTTGAGTATGTGTTTGACCACTAGGTTAGAATAGGGGTTGAAGTATAGAGGTTAAAATTGACTTTCAACAAGGTTGATGATTTGAAATCCTCCTAACTCGTGGACTGGGTCCGACATGACCTAATTCTTTGGACATCTTTTCAATGATTTGCTTTAATAGGTGACGAAGTGATCGTCACTATTCGACCACCTAGAGGGATTTTGATCTTTTGATGAAGCGTGGATGTCACAGCTTTGGAAGCGTGAATCCATGGCCTTCCTAGAAGTATGTTAAAGGATGCCTTGATGTAGCTATTTGGAAGTTGACCATTCTTTTGATTGGTTCAGTAGCTATAGTAAGAGTGATGAGACCTATCACTTTGCGTCGCGTCCCATCGTATGCGCGAACTCCTTGATTAGTTGGAGTCCAGTATGACTCTTTCATATCTAGCTTGTAAGATGTCTTCAGTGGTATGACGTTGACTGTGGAACCATCATCCTTAGTGTCATAGGTACATTCTTTTTTAGACATGTGACCGTAATGTATAAGGCTAGATTGTGAGTGACACCAAAGGGTGGCAAGTATTCATCTTAGAAAGTAATTGGGTTACTTAGCTTGATTAAGTCCGTGTGGACTAGGTTGACTACATCATCTGGAGTAGAGTCGTGTGCTATGTTGAGTTTAGCCAAAGCTTGTAGCAAAGCTTAGCGATGTGAAAATGAACTAGCAACTAGTTGCCAGACTAAAAGATCAACCTTTGTCTACTGTAGTTGCTTCATTTGGTGGTCAGTGACTGAATCTTCATTATTCTATGTTAGAGATGTGACATTCCCATTTGTAGCCGAATTATTTGCTTGCACTGGAGTGACATTTTGGTATGGGCGACCAAATCGAGTTAGGTGATCTATGTCAAGATCTTCCAAAGTTTTGACCAAGGGATGTTCTTTGAGGTAGACATCTTCGTCATCGTTGGCCCAAACGTCGTTGATAGTGTTGAGCTCTTTGAGGTGTAGGATTTCGGATTCTAGATGGATGATCTGTTGAACCAAATCTTCAACTACTGCGATGACTTCTTGCATTGTAGATTCACAGGATAGGGTGATGGCCATTTGTGTGGCTCTTGGTGCTGGGAGTTTTAACTTTCACAAAGATGACACTACATGTTCTAGTTCCGCAACCTGCTACTCGGATTTCTTGCCCATGCTATAAAATATGCAATAGTTGGAGCGATGGTGGAGTAGGCTTCTCCATGGCATTTTACCTGTAATATGATAGGACTTCCAACATACGGGAGCTCACAGTTCACTTTTCGGTTATCCAACCCTAAGATAGTCTCCCCTAATGTGGACAACGCAACCAGTTTTGTTGGTGACCTCTGTCTGGCCATTTGTTAGAGGGTGTTGGGAGGTACTTGTGGACAAAGCCACCCGCGCCACGCGCATTCGCGTGTTGGTTTCGAAGCGGCGGCACTTCTCCCACGGAACTCCGGCGCGAGGCTGAGGCACGTCATGGGCCATTACCGATTTGTAAGGCATTGAAACCGGTGAAAGGTTTGACGACCCTGCATTTGTAGAGTCGCCATCAATTTTTTTTCAAAATTGGAACCGTTCGAATACTTCATGTCATGTCAAGACACAAAGCAGTGACATGAACACTAAGAAATTTGTTACCCTTAGCATTCTATGTCTAGAATGACTCTCGTGAAGCCAATGAACATGGATGTTCACAGAGATCTTGAGTAAGGGGTGAGGGTACGTATTAGGAAGCTCGTTTATTTTAACACCTAAACCCGCCCACCTCGATAGCGGCCTCTACTAATGATCAAAGAAGTTGTTTATATTCGATATGTTGTCAATTGTACATGCAATGCAACATCCAACAAATTAATCCTAGCGTGTGAGATTAGACTAAGTCGGTGAACAAACAATTTAGCAATTAATGAAGTCGAAGTAGGAGGTTAGATTAATTTTCATGCGATTGCCAAGTAAATAAATCATACATAATACGAAATATAAAAGATTTCAAAAAGAAATAAAATTGCAATTGAATTACAATGGATAACTTGAATTTACGTCATAAGTACGCTTGAAAAAGAAGGATTTTGAATAATAAAAGGTAAAAGAAAATGAAATAATTAGAGAAAGTATGAAAATATGTCGAATTATTCGCGATAATACAAATAATAGCCAATTAAAACCTAACTAGAATTCCTACGTCTGATCGAGATGAGTTCAGAGGCAGAAGCCATGTCAGAACAGGCGCATCATCTGCTGTGTCCCTTAGAAAAGGAGCATCAGACTGTGCGTCTGTTCTTGAGTTGGGTTCAGACTGTGAAAGTAACACTCATTAATTGTTATCGTTCGTTGATTGATTAGTATTGATTATTGTTATACGACTCAAGTAAAAGTGATTTAGTCAAATTACATGCATTAAGGACCGTTACAAAGCGACAAAAACGAATTGAAACGAAGGATTACAAGTTGTTTATTATTTACGATATCGGAAACGAATTTACATACAAAAGTTTAACTAAAGAGCGCAAATAGGAAGATAAAAATTGATGAAGAAACAGAATCAAAATTATGTATCAAAGACGAATTCAAGGGACTTGATATAAACAAATAGAGCCTTTTAAATCCGGGTTCGATTTTAATGACGAAAACCCGCAAATATCAGTTATAAAGGATTTAGGTCAGAAATAATTGAAAGGTATTAATGTAAACAAATTACAAACTGAAAATATAAGAATTTTGAAAGAAAGAAGAAAAGAAAACGAAAGACAAAGACAAAGAAAGGAACAAATACTCGAGGAAGAAGAAGAAAGGCAGCAGCAGAAAAGCAACCCCTGGAAGAGGCGCAGCAGATGCTGCGATCCTTCCAGAAGGCGCATCTGCTGATGCGTTTCTTCTAGGACGCCTTTCACTAGTGTTTTGAAAAATAGATTTGAAAGAAGGGTTTTGAAAACGGTTTTAAGCGTACTTGTGATATAAACTTGTAAATTAATTAATACAAAATAAAATACAATAAACAAAATTAGGATTTACACCCTCAGACTTACACGTTTGACGAAGCGAGATTAACAAAATGTTTGTATTAGTGATTGTTCGACTCGATGTAATATGAAAGTGCCCTCTAAAGAGGATTTAGAACAAATTGATTGAGTTGATTAAAGTGTATTGGTCAAATTGGTCGGTCATGCAAACGTGACTGTTACTCAGAATGATCTGAGCTTACGTGGTTGAATAGATCAAGCACGTAGGCATCGAAAAGCAAGAGCGCGGTCTGAGTATGCAAAGGGAGAAGAGAAGAGTGGACACTCGCGCGAAAAATATGTGAGGTGGAGGCCTTTATTTATACTAATCACACGGAGGAATTATGGTAAAAGTACGATTAGGAAAGAAATCCGGAGGAAATCTGGAAACTGGAGAAAAAGTAAACTCAGGGAGAGGCGCGGCAGAGCGCAATTTTCAAAAGGCGCGCGACACATTGCGTTCTCTCTTAGGCAGTTTCCTCCTCAGCAAGAAAGATTTCCGCGGTTGATTTAGGAATTAGGGAAGATGTAGGCTTTCTTATTCCGCAAGGTAGATATTTTCGTGGTAATAGATAAAATTTAGGAATATTACTCCGGAAAATTCCATAATATTCCGACTCGAGGTTAAGACGGTTTAGAAAATGGAAGCGGTTTTCGACCCGGACTCGAAATGAACTCTAATTACTATCAAAACAACCGTATCGGCGTGTAGATGACGACCATGAGGTTGACTCGGCTGTTTGAGCTATCACGTATCAACGAACATAAGAAATATCAACAATCGCTCCGTGTTATTAAACATGCGGCCCAATCATCACTGGGTGGTTGGCGGAAGGTGCAGAAACGAGGTGTCTACACCTAATACCAAGCAAGCTGGGCTCTTGCGCAGTTCCATTTGCTCGATAATACCCAAGAATCGCGGGTCACCTCTCATTTCCGCATCAACATGACCCTTTAAGACAAAGAAGTGAAGAAGGGAAAATCCAAAGGCTTTGCGCCTCGCAGCATAAGAAAAATAAGGGTCTTCCCTGTCTATGAAACGGTCTACAAAGTCAAATATTCGTACACCCTTAGAGGTTACAAGACGGCCCACCTCAACTTTAGTTAATCCTAGAAGGTCCCTTAATTTATTGTTATACCCTGGGAACCTAGGTAGCACCAAAACGGACATGGACACGACACGGACATGTGACACGGCATCCCATGATATTTAGGACACGGGACACGTTATATAAATTTAATAAAATATATATTTATAGTTATAAACATTCGATTTTGTTTTTATAAAAGTATTTGATATTAAATTTAAATAAGTAAAGGTAAAACATGTCCATGATTATAACTCATTTTCATTTCCCATCAAAACCCATCTTCTAATCAAGCTATTTCAACAGCTCATTTCCCGTCTAAAGAACATCATTCACCCCAAATGATGTCTAAATGTTATGGACACGCGTCGGACATGGACCAAATACCATGGACACGCGTCGGACACATGCCCAAATAAATGTTGAAAGTTAGACACGGCTTTATAGGCGTCCGACACGTTTTGGCGTGTCTCCGAGGAGTGCCGGTGTCCGACACGGTGTCGGATACGGAACAGCTGATTAAGAGAAGTGTCTGTGCTACCTAGTGGGAACTAGATGGTAAGGCCGGAATATTTTCTATATCCCACCCTCCAATTCTTTGCAAATTCTACGGGAAAAGGACAAATTTCACCTCCAGGAAAGGCGAAAACATAATAATTCGGGTTCCTATATTCAAGACAAGCATCAAGAAACGGTCTTACTATTCTTTGAGACGGGATTCAAAAGCATCCATTTTGTTGGAAAAATTTTTTTGGAGATAATTATTATATTTGATGAGCCACGGAGTAATAGAAGGAAGAATTGTGAGAATAGTAGCTAAACCAAGGCCTCTATTTATACTATTCGGCCTTTCCTAAATTCGCTCAGTAAGAGACCAACTGGGGAGATAACGCAGCAAATGTTGCGCTCTTTTGAAACATTGCAACTCTTGTTGCGCCTCTTCCCCATCCTTACTTCGTGCTATTTCCGCGGAGATCTTTACTATTCCGGTTTTTGCTATTCTTTCCTATTCCTAAAGGAATATATTTGGTAAAGTACGGAGATTTTTTATTTCCTTACCAAATTTTTACTCCGATTCCGTTGCTGAATCAAATTCAAACACGGGTTCGCTTTTCAAGACAATATCGTTGTTAAGTCTGATATTTCTAGTGAGTTTAGGCAGGTTTGCATGTGCAAAAGATTTTGGACAACCCTGACAGGCCATGCACTACAGTGGTACATCAACCTGCCAAATGGAAGCATTAGATCCTTTGCCGACCTGATCAATACGTTCAACCAGCAGTTCGCCAGCAGCAGGGAACTGGAAAAATGGTCCAGTGATCTATACAGAATTACCCAGATTAAATATGAAAGCCTCAGAAGCTTCCTTGATCGGTTCAATAAGGAAAAAGTCTCAATACCCAGGTGTGACATCGGTACATCAGTGGAAGCATTCATGCAAGGATTGCTACCCAACAGCGACCTATATGTGGAACTAACCAAGTACCCATGTCACTCCTTTGAAGATGTCCGGGCAAAGACGCTTGCCTATATCAGGCTAGAGGAAGACAAGAGTTACAAGTTTGGAGGGTCCTGTAATCCAAAAGACTATGAAAGGCCAAACAGAAAAAGTGGCGGCAGAAGCAACAACTACAAGAGTGGCCCAATGGGAGTTGCGGTTTCTTGGATTTCCACCCTTGGTTGGATTACTACCAAAGCCTTAGATGCAAGAAGAGCTTGTTGCCTCTTTGATAAATTTGTTGTTTTAGGTGCCTTGGTTCCGCCTTTGGTCCTTGACATTGTATTCTCCTTCTCAAATTGGTATCAACAAACCAAGATTTTGCTTGAATATTCCTTGCTTCTTCAAACTTCAACCAATTCCTCAATTAATTTAGGATTTTAGAATTTTTGCCCAAACCCTAGAAAATTGATTCAATTTGTGAGGAATTTGATGTTTAGATGGTCTTTTGTTGATAAAGGAGTGATTTAATCTTGTTTTGAGCAAGTTTTGTTTGGATGGTGGTGAATTTTGTTGAGAAATTGGTGTTTTTGAATGGGTTGATTGAGGGTTTAAGTGGGAGAGAATGTATGTGTTTGTATTTTTGAAAGATAGAAATGAATTGGGAAGGAAGGGATTATCCCGTGTTTTGGTTAAGTACAGGTCCGGGAGTTCGGATCGTCTTGGGGACGCGCGGATCGTCTTACAGGACTTCCTGAAAAATCAAACCAGTGCCAGGACGCGCGGATTCTTCTCAGCTTAAGCGGATTTCTGAGGGGACGCTCGGATCATTCATGGGACGTGCAGATTTCCTTACAGCTAAATTTCATAAGTTTGAAGCATCTTAGGACGCGCGGATTCTTCTCAAGACGAGCGTCCTGAAGTTGGAGACGAGCGGATTGAAGTTGGCTTGCCCAGATTTCCTAACCGGACGTTTTCTTCACTTCAAACTTTCCTAGCTCCCACGTCCTAAGGTCAAGACGCTCGGATTCTTGCTGGGGACGCTCGGATCCTTTTCAGCTCCCACGAGCTCAGGTATGCTCGTGGGGATTCCTTTTCCCATGTCATTCTTTCTTCTTTTTCTTTGTTAAGTGTTGTGGGTGCACTACAAAGGCTCGGTTAGCCTTGGCATTTGCTACCCCCACACTTGGTCAAACACTACACATCAAAACACGTTAAAATACCTCCCTCACTTACTCTCATGTCAAAAATCTTGATCAAAGCACAAAAATGCAAATCCAAAAATGACAAAGATGAAATAAAGGAAATGAAATGCTAGTTAAGGGGGTTAGAATATTTACAAATGGTGGTTTAGGGAGGACTCCACCAAACTCTCATTCTTGGATGAGATGTCAAGGGGGCAAAGCCAAGGTGTTGTTGATGTTGCTCAACACCTTGTAGAAGTAGTCGAAGCCTTGCTCATTTTCATGATAAAGATCTTGCATAGATCTTTGTGCATTGTTTTCTTCATTGTTGTATTCCGAGTCAACGTGATGACAAGGATCGACAAAGCCTTGGTCTAAGGTCATAGCATCTCTAATTTAAGGATTGACTAATCCTTCAAATTCATTGTCCCATAGACCACAAACTTCACTAGCTTGTTCCCCAATGATGTCATGAGTTGACAAGAGCAACTCTTCTTTCTTGTTGACATGGCCAATGAGGCCTTCTTCATTACTTGTCATGATGGGTGAGCTATTCAAGCTCTCATTGTTGTTGAAAATTCCTTGCTCTCCGAATAGAGCTACTTGAAGGTAATCCACTTTCTTCTTCCATATGGGTGGTGTTTCTTTACCCATGACTTGATCTTTTCATAGAGATTCTAAATCTTTCTATCACATTCTCGGCTATAGTGATCGACCATGAAGCATGGCTCATGTAGTCGGGGATCTCTTATTCTTTTGTCAAGATTGAAAGTGATTGTCTCATCCCCTAGTTCAAGTGTGAGTTCTCCATGTTTCACATCGATTACCGCTCCCGCGGTATGCAATAAAGGTCTTCCTAAAATGATAGGAATGTTGGAATCCTCCTCCATGTCTACAATGACAAAGTCTACCGGGATGAAGAATTTGCCAACTCTCATGGGCACATCCTCCCATATCCCTAGAGGTATCTTTGTTGATCGATCCGCCATTTGAAGAGTAATGTTGGTGTATTTGAGCTCTCCCATTCCTAGCCTCTTACATACCGAGTATGGCATGACACTTAAACTTGCTCCAAGATCACACAATGCTTTGTTGATCGTAGTGTCGCCAATGGTACATGGAATAGAAAAACTTCCCGGATCTTTGAGCTTTGGAGGGAAACTCCCTTGAATAATAGCACTACTCACTTTGGTAAAGGCAATAGTCTCTAATTTTTGGATGGATTTCTTCTTGGTAAGAATGTCCTTCATGTATTTTGCATAAGCCGGAACATGATTGATCAATTCTGTGAATGGGATTGAGACTTCTAAGTTCTTCACAATAGGCTCTTTTTCCTAAGCCTTCTTTTCATTCTTCTTCTTTGAAATTTCATTGGTAGAAGGATCTACCTCCTTAGATTTCTCCACAACTCTTTGCTTGTCACTAGCATCCACAATATCTTAATCAATTGACCTCTTCGACCCTTCATATCTTGTAACGCTCCTCAAATGGATGGCACTCACCGTCTCATGTCTTGGGGGATTACTTTGAGGTGGTAATTGCCCCTTTTGTCTTTGAGAGCTATAAGATGCTAATTGAGTCATTTGAGTTTCCAACATTTTGGTGTGGGCAAGTATGTTGTTGATGGTGATCTCTTTAGCTTGGCTATCTTTTTGCATTTGGGTGAAGATTTCTTGTTGGTTCTTTTGCATTTGGAGGACCGCTTTTTGAACATTAAAGCTTTGGTCATTGGATTGGTTGTAAGAAGGTTGATTTTGATATCCTTGGATTTGGTTGAAAAAGGGTCTTTGAGCTTGATTTCTCATTGGAGGTGGGGTGTATGTTGGTTGGGGGTTTTGGACATTTTGGCTCTTGTATGAAAGATTTGGATGAAATTTGGTATTCTCATTCTAGTAGTTGGAATAAGGGGTGCCACTCTTGTATGCTTGGAAAGCATTCACTTGTTCATTTGTTCCCCTACATTCACTTTGCTCATGTCCCAAAGTTCCACAACTCTCACATACTCCACCTGGAATTGAGGATGATGCCACCATAGCATTGACATGTTGTTTGGGTGATTTGGAAACTTCATCAAGCTTAGCCATGTCCTTCTCAAACTTTAAATTGATGGTGTCGATATGAGCACTTAGTCGAGCACCCAATTGTGTGATGGAATCTACCTCATGCCTTCCTCCTCTAGTGGCCTTTCGAGGCCTACTATATTGGTAATTATGAACCGCCATCTCTTCGATTTTAGCCCATGTTTGATTGTCATCAACTTCGGTAAACATCCCATTGGATCCCATATTGAGCACATTTCGTGAGTCTTCATATAAGCCGTTTCAAAATTGTTGAACAAGGAACCACTCACTAAGCCCATGGTGTGGACAAGAACGACAAGTGTCCTTAAATATCTCCCATGCTTCATATAATGATTCCTCATACCTTTGCTTGAACCCGGTGATTTGGGCTTTCAACATATTAGTCTTCTCCGGAGGATAGAATTTCTTGTAGAAGGCAAGTGCTAGCTTCTTCCATGAATCAATACCAAGGGTAGCCTTGTCTAGGCTCTTCAACCATTGATTTGCGGTACTGATCAAAGAAAAAGGAAACAATACCCATCGGATTTGGTCTTGAGTAACTCCGGTTTAAGAAATTGCATCACAATAGTCGCAAAAAGTCTCCAAATGTGAATGAGGGTCTTCACTACGCATCCCTCCAAATTGACTTCTCTCAACTAATTGTATGAATGCGGATTTGGCAATGAAATTACCGGTTAAATGTGGTGGTGTAGGAGTACCATTTGGTAGGTTCTCCTCGGTTGGTACGGAATGTGATGAAAATTTAGGCATTGTGGGTTGATTTTGTGGTTGGTTTTGAATTGGGTTATCCTCTCCCTCTCTTGCAAAAGGGTTGACAAACTCAATGTTATTTGGTTGAATGTCCACAATCTCATCAATACCTACAACTCTTGAAGTACCTCTAGCAACTCTTCTATTGTTGGTTAAGGTCCTTTCAATCTCGAAATCAATAGGTAATAAATTACCTTGTGATCTCCTAGTCATGCAAAATATCAAAAAACTCGAAAACAATTAGAACAACCTTGAGGAGATTGACTTCCCCAAGGTAAAGAAAGACACAACTAAAAACAATTAACGAAAATCAAATCAATTGAACACCGTCCCCGGCAACGACGCCATTTTTGGTGTGGAATAGTCTCGTCGTCAAAGCTATCAACCAAAACAATATTTATAACTTCACAAACTACTCTTAGTAAAGAGGTAAGTAAAGGTCGGATCCCAAGGGACGGGTATTGATTTAAGATTTCAATTGCAAGTAGCTATGTCTTAGGGTGTCACAAATTGGGTGGAGATGAGGTGTAATCTAAACTAATCAACAAGATGAATGAAAATAAAGTAAAGCAATTAAAGGAGTTTGTAAACAATTGATTAAAAGCACTAGGGTGTTATGGGTTCATAGGGGATTCATGGAAATAGATCATACAAACATGTTCTCAATTAAAAGCAAGCACTTATTGTTGTGATGGGATCAAGTTAGTGTATATCTTACAATCCCTAGGAAGATTTAGGTCCCGGAGCCGAGTCATCTAGACTGTACAACACCTACAAGTTGACTTAGTCTCCTCCTATTCAACTCCCACTAGGATCCGCTCGTCCTCTCCTGAAGCACGGATGGTCCTGTAAGAAGATCCGCTCGGATCACCTAGGAGATGCTCGGATCCTGCCTCTGGGACGCTCGTCCAGAGCTCAGGCTGCTCGGATCGTGGCATAGGGTTCTACTATTGTTTGGCTCCTTACCAATCCGCGGGGATCATGTTGGGGATGCAAGGATATTTTCATCATTGCCCATTTCACTTCATTTATTTGCTTAGGCCTCTAGTGTCGGTCTTCTCTTCGATGCTTGGTCATTAGATGTGATCCATTTAGCTCCATTTTGCCTCATAAATGCAAGGTTAGCGATCCTCTCTTTCCAAGGACACAAAACCTCAAAGAATATGCAAAATTGGAAACTAAAGATAAGAAATGACCCTAATATATGCTAGAAAGCATGGGAACAAGGTTAATTCGGGGACTAAATGTGCTCAAATATGAGTCACATCAGTAACCCTGGTATCTCCTCCGGAAAGACATCTGGAAACTCTCCCACCACCGGTATCTGATCAACTGTCGAACTCACCATACTATGGTCTCTCACATGGCACAAGATCAACGGACACCCCTTCCTCAGATAAGACTTCAATGTCACCGCTGCAATCAACTTGACTTTGGGTTTGACAACAAACCCACGATAAGACACACTAACTCCCTTAGAACCTCTCAAAGAGACTCTCTGTTGGTGACAGTCTATTCTAGCTTTGTGTTTACCCAACCAGTCCATACCAACTATCATCTTAAAACCATCCAAAGGAAACTCTAACAAGTCCACTGGTAGGTCAACCTGCCCAACTATCATAGACACACCCTTATACAGCCTCCCACAAGATAAAAACTCACCCGATGGTATGAACACCTCCTCTTTTACTGACTCAAACTCTCTCAAACCCAAAAGCTTAGCATGACTCGATGATACAAAAGACTGTGACGCCCCCGAATCAAAAAAAACAAAGGTAGAGACTCCATTAACAAGAAAAGTACCCGTGATAACGTGAGCATCATCCTCTGCTGCTTTCTTCTCCATCATGAAGAGCTTACCACTGGTCTTCTATCCACCTCCCTGGATAATACTAGCTGAAGTAGACGGCTTAGCAGCCGACCCCTGGTTGTTGTTCGTCGCCGGTCTCTGATATGAATTACCGCCATTGCGGTTAGCCCCACCATTGTTGTTATTCTGACCACCCTGATTATTCCACGACCCAGCCGGCCTGTTACTAGCATAACTCTGAGATGGACCCTAAGAGAAACTCCCCTGTGATGGTCTCTGGAAACCTCTTCCCACATCACTGGTACACTCATGTCTCTTGTGGCCCACACCGCCACAGTTAAAGCAATATAACCCCCAGCTGCTACTACCACCACCACGACCACGCCCAAAAGAAGCTCCTCCACTGAACCCCGACCCTGAAGAGTAAGCTCCCACCTGGTTATGGCCGCCCCTCTTGTAACTAGACTGACCACCACCCTCACTCTCAGCCTTCCTCTTCTCAGAAGCTCTCTCCCTATTCTCCTTAGCCATCTCAACTAACCTCTCAGCTCTCCCAGCGCGCTCATATACCTCCTTAACATCATTAAGGACTCCTACCGGTAGTTTCTCCATGATCTTGGGTGTCAAACCCCTCTCAAATCTCAATGCTAAGTTCTCCTGATTCAACCCCATGTCCTCAGCATACCTAGACTTCTCATTGAAATTGTGGTAGTATTCAGCCACTGTCATTACTGAAGTCATCTTGAAGTCATCAAACTCCTCTCTCAACTTACTACGCACATGTTCTAGCACAAACTCTCACCTCATAGCTTTCTTAAACTCAACTCAAGGTATAGCAGATAACCCCTGTCTCACATATAGGTCTAGAGCACTCTCCCTAACCTTGTCCCACCACTCTCCGGCCGCATCCCTCAAGTAGAACGCATCTTGTTCCACTCTAAAATCCTCTAGGCAATGAACCACATTGAGTATGTTTTCCATCTCTCTATGCCAATTATCCAGCAGAATTGGCGCACCTGTGCCCATGTAATCCTTTGGGTTAAACCTCGCTATGTTTATAATCATCTTGGCGAAATCCACACCCACCTCTTTATCTTTCCCGAACTTCTTTAGAGCCTCAGTGAGAGCATCTTGGTGCTCCAACATCTTAACTATCTCATCCATGCTCATATTCTCAGCCCTGGCATACAACACGTTTCTCTTTGGCGGCATCTTTGCACTATATAAGAGAAAGGTAAACATAAACACACATCCCACATCTCAAACACGTATATGACCTGTGCAGAACCTACTCGATCGAGTAACACAACCCACTCGATCGAGTTGAGGTCACTCGATCGAGTTGCCAACTTACTCAATCGAGTGCTTCGACTCCAGAACCTAACCAGAATGCATCCAAAAGCGTACTCGATCGATCCACCTCCTTACTCGATCGAGCTAACCCCACTCGATCGAGTGCCCAAAACTACTCGATCGAGTGCCCAAAAACAGACTACTGCCCAGAAACGAAAAACAACCCACTCGATCGAGTCACTCACCTAATCGATCGAGTGCCCCCACTCGATCGAGTCATGCTGACTCGTATACTACCCGCATGCTCAATTCAACACTTCCAACCAACATACTTACATACAAAACGACAAACATAAACATATATATATATATATATATATATATATATATATATATATATATATATATATATATATATATATATATATATATATATATTTAAGATCCGGTGAGAACGAACACTCGGTGAGAACGGTGAGAACGTACTAACTAATCTAGTGTCCTTAATATATTATATTAAAAAACATTCATATTAACAAACAGTAAATACTCTCCTAATTCCTCGTCATCACCATACACGATATCCACCACCGGTCCCACTCCGGCAACGAACACCAACAGCAACTCCGGCGGCCTCCACCAACACCCACCCTAGCAGCCGCCACTGACACCCACCTTGGCAGCCGCCACCGTTCATTTTAACCATAACCCCTCAATCCGTAACCACCCCTCATCTTCCCCCATCATCAGTCATCACCTACCGTCGCCGCTAACGATAACCAGCAACGCCGGCGAACCACCAAATGACATTGTCGGTGTTGGCGTAACTCCGACTGACAGCCCTGAACACCGTCTGTTTCGATGTATCTACATTAATTTTTGGCGTATCTAACCACTATTTTAATGTATCTTATCATAGATACACAAAATTAAATACTAGGTACATTATAATTGGTTTGAGATACATGGTTTTGTGTTTCTTCAGTTCTGTTGAGTCCAATAACCTGAGAGAATTAGAATATGAACTCCTATACAAAAAATTTTCCCATATAAACCAGAAAATATTTTAGCATCAAGAACATACCTCTGACAGAGAAGGAAGATGCGGGGAGCGGTAATCACATTGATCTTGCTCAAATGTGTATTCGCTATGATAGCCACTGTTTGATCCAACCAATTTCATGAGCAATATATTTAACAAGCCACCTAATGAAAAAATACAAAAAATGAGGAGGAAGGAGAACGTCCAAGGCCCTCCAATTGTATACACCAGCTCTTCAAGAGGTGTAAAATAGTGGGGAATCCAGTATTTGTCAGAAATGCAACTGTTTGGGCATGATGGTTGACTCACTCCACTTGTGTTGTTGCTTTAAAGTTGGTGAATAGATACATTAATTTCGTGTACCACAATTTGCGCCGACAATCACAGCAAGTATAACGAATCCACAAAATTCCCGATTTCCCAAAGCGTGATGAATTCGGACGAAAGCCTCACTAGCGGCGGCGCTGATATGTCGCCTTGATTTAGTCGGTGGATGTGGCGACAGAGATACCGATAATGCTGTACAAAGATGAAAATGTGGGCGATATCGACGGTGGAGCAGCAGACGCGTCGGAGAGCAGTAGTGACCAATAGATTGCCGGCAACATTGGCAGAGGAATATGGGTGGTCGCACCACCGTCGGTGGCAAGGTGGACGTTGGGGGTGGTTGTTGAGTTAGGGGAGAGAATGACAGTGTTTTTTATTTTGGTAGGTTTATGATAAGGATTGCGTGAGGTAGAGAGTGGGCCGTTGGATTTCTTTTAATCCTGTGGTTAGTGAGCGTTCTCACCGTTTTCACCGAGTGATCGTTCTCACCGGATCTTACCTCTCTCTCTCTCTCTCTCTCTCTCTCTCTCTCTCTATATATATATATATATATATATATATATACAACAAACAACTTCTTATTTCACATGTTTCTAACAAGCCACGTTATAAATCATCTATCATGCAATTCCGTATTCGATCAACATACATACTCATATTCTCATCTTCTTTCACCACCACATCCCCTATCCTCCACATGCATTCATTCACCAATTCACACAATTACTCTCCTATAAAGACATGCAACATACAAGATAAATACATAACGATCCCGACGCACATCCCATAGTGACCGGTTCAAAGTTGTAGGGCGAGATCGCGACTTTAGGACGTCTCCCAAGTCTTTGCATTATCTCCTAACAACTCCTACCCGGGTTCATTTTATTTTGACTCCCTAAGTTCATTAGGTTCATTAGTTACAGGTTCCAAAATTGTCGCTCTAATACCACTTTGTAACACCCCCATACTCCAAGTGCCTTACCAGGACCACTTAAGGCATGGGAATGCTACCATCTCGGTTACCCGAGGCAATGAATATCAAATAGACCATAAAGAAACATACTTTAATAAATAAGTTTAAAGCGATACAAGTTCAAATCCCAAACTGATAAAAGAAAATACAACTGTTCTCAAAATACCAATCCAAAAGAAATAAACTAGTTCATGACACGGCGGAAGACTCTAGTGACTCATGTGATGACTCCATCCCAGTTATCCCTCGCGTAAGCCATCTCATACCTGCTCAATAACTGCTCACCATCCCCGAATGGATCATCAATGTTTTTAAAACAATTAAACGGGATCAGTACTGATTACACAAAACAACACAGCTGCAATCTACTCGCAAGGTTATAGATCTCGCTTTAATCCTCGCAAGGTTATAGCTCAATCTACTCTAACTTCAACCTCTCAAGGAAGAAATAAAAACTAACCTCGCAAGATTAATTTGATAGCTCACAATATGTAAACTTTTATTGAAAACTCATAATCTGAATACTCTGAAAAATAAGGTCATAAATCGGCCTTATTTATAATCCTACTCGATGTCACAAACTGACTCGAGATGTAATTCCTTAACTTGTCTAAAAAGTTATCTAACTCTTTCCTAAACTAACTAGGAATAGGAATATTAAACTGAAATTAAACTAATAATAATCTAACTAGAATTAGGAAATAACAAGTTTCCTAACTCGACTAGGATAAATTAGTTTTCCTAATCTTATTCGAAAATAAAATATAGTTGATTTAGGAAAACTAAAACAGACTTGACCTAGGAAATACTAGCGAGTTCGTGCTATTCAGCTCTGTTGTCTTTGTCCTCTTCATTCCATAATGCTCCTGCATCACTTCTTGACCGTCTTTGAAAGACTCAACTTGCTCTTCTTGAAGCTTGTTTTCGACATGCTCTTCTTCTTCCTCATGAATAGCAACAAACTCAATCTCTTCTTCCTTCTCTTGAAGATCACAAACAATCGTCATCCTTTCGAATTCTTTGATATACTCGGCCGCGGACATATTATCTTATGACAAAGCTTGCAACTTTAGGTAATTTTCTTGATCGTAGTCTCTTGGTAAGAATCTCCTCATAAGATGCCCATTTTGTTTCTCCCTAGTATCGATCTTACTCTTCTTGTCTCGCTTTTTATGCTTTTTCAAGTTTTCATACCACAACGATGCATATTTACTAAGTTTTAGAATAGCTATCTTGAATTATTTATGCTCATCGTACTCCTTGTATTCAAAAACTGGTTCAGCTTGTTTAATCCAATCCAAGAACATCTCGGGATCCAATCACCATTAAAATCAGGTATGTCAAGCTTTAGGCCTCGATCATCGTCGTTCTTACTTCCCTTCTTAGGTTTGGAAATTGCATCGTCTGAATCTGACCCACGTGATCTACTTCGACTTGAGCTTCGTCCTCTGCCACGTCCAATTGGAAGGTTCTTCATCATATATTTCAATTCAGCCATAGCTTTCCTTCATCTCATCTATTTGACTTTGAAGCGTGCTTGAGACATCGTCACCAGTACCCTTGCTTGAATCGGCATCTCCTTGATGTGGTAACCAATTTGATGTAAAACTACTCGGTTTTAAGGAATAGAACAGTTTGATGGACTGTTCGTTTTAGTTTAATAAAATACACAGTGGAATTAAAGTGTTTATTTTTTGTTTTTGTATGATAATGAACGAAAAATTAAAAGATATGAAGTGAATAAACTCTCCTCCCTTGCAAGGAACTCAAACTCACACACGACTGGGTTGTATGACTCTCACCTCACAAGCATTGACTCACACTCAAATCTCTCTCTCGCAAGAAAGAAATAGGAAACTTATAACTCGCAAGCAATAAGTAAACAACAAGAAAAACTTGTATTAATTTCTGAAACTTGGATGCATAAAACTCAATACAATTACCCTTATTTATACTAAACTAGTTCTCCTACACTTACCTTAAAACAGACAAAGAAGCTTTCCTGAAACAGACCTAAAACTGACTACACAATCAGCTCCTCAAACCGACTCCTACTATGGCACAATTGCCTTATTTTGAATACTAAGATTAAGAAGGAAACAATAAGGAAATAACACTACTACCTTAAATTTATTGACTAGAATAAGAAAAACAGAAATAAGGAAACTAATAACCATCAGGACCGACTTGGCAGCCGTGTACGGTCAGCAGCGTTTGACCTCGATGTTGACTTGCCACCTTGTAAACCGTGTTCTTTGTTGCGCTTCCATGTTATCAATTCACTAGACTAGAGCTCATTTTAATCCTTCAGAATATTCGGGACACATTTCGACTTCATTTTCATTATACCCTAATGCTCCCGCATCACCACCATTACATACTGAGTGAGTTCAAAATTTGCATTTCGAGCTTAGGACGTAAATCTTTGAAAACAATATTATTGCGATGCAACCAAATAGCCTTGAAAGTACAAAGAAAATATCGGACGTTGTTAGTTGGATCATCAATCAGTCGCAAATAACACAGCATATCCATAAGCCATTTGAAGAGGGGCGTTGAAATATTTGATTGAACAGCTATTCTCCTATAGGACCGTCCTATAACATAGGACGGGCCCAATAAAGAGAAGGAGCCCAAATAATGAGATAAATCAAAACAATAGTAAATAAAATGCTGAAAGGTTTTCTAATCTCTGCCACTAAACACACGATAAACACTTCACTCTTCATACCTAGTTACCTACCATCTCAATAACCACCTCGCCCATTGCAGTTTTCATCCCCACCATCTCAACAACCACCGACTTAGCCGTGTTTGCGACCCACAGACTCTCTATACACCGGCGAATAACACAACAAGAAGAACGTCGTCCACCACGTTACCAACAAGCCGAATTGAAACCGTTTAATCGAAGTTAAAGCATATGGGTCATATAGTTTTCAAATATCCATCCTGTGGTTTATTAGGTACACCCAAAATTGGGGTTTACTCATTTTACTCATGAATTTACTTTAAAAACTAAGATTTTTAACTCTAAAACTAACGTTTTTATTTTCAATGTTTCATGATTGATTGATTAGCTTCTTTATTTTTTTTTTAGTGTGCTTCGTATGATTTTAGTTTAATGACATGTGGGTTTAGTCAGATTATCTCATGTTCTAAGACTATTGCCGAGTGTTTCATAAAAGTATGGGTTCTATGTTTCTTGACGGATTGTTTTAACTAGACGACTTAGTGTTTTGAGTTAAAAACTTTCAGATTTCGATAAAAGAATTAGCGTTCGTGGGCGAGCAAGATGATAGGCTCATGACTGGCGAAGCGGCGAATCTGATGACATGCTAGCGGTGATGAGGGCATAGAAGGGATTAGAGAATTGGAATGTGGAGAGACTAATGAGGGGAGAAGGGGTTCTGGTTTTATTTTAACTAGTATGGGTGCCCGGCTTCGCCCGGGCTACCTGTATTTAGCATTAAAATATATTTTCAATTAACTAAAACTATTTTAAAGTTGAATAACTCTTAAATATCATTATTATATTTTTCTATGGTACGAAGTATATCTTAAAATTAGAGTAAAATAAATTATGAGACAAATTCACTACTCCCGCTATTAATATTTTACTTAAATCGATTGCTTAGCTAATTTTTCATATATACTTCCTTTTGTTCTTAGAATTGTTACTTTTATTACATTCGTTATTATTACTTTTACTTTCATTACCCCCGCCGTAATTATTGTTACCTAATTATTGTTACTTTCACTACTTGTACATTATTGATAATTTCATTACTCCCGTTGTTACTTCTGTTATTTTCACTACCCCCGTTTGCTGCTAATATTATTACTTTAACTATTCAAATGAGTGATTACTATCATATTACTATATCCAATATTACTACGATTCTTTTCACTACCACCAGAATTACTTTTACTTTTTAAGTATCCAATGAGTGATTACTATATCCAATTAAGGTTACTTTTATTACTCTCACTACTCGAAATAAATATATTACATATATGTATTAAATATATTACATATATGCATTAAATTAATTAAGTCGAAATAATTATGGAATATTATATTTTTTGGAAATATAGCTTGATTTATTTACTTTTTAATAGTTTTTAAAATATAATATACTTATATTATATTTGTTTATGTTAAAGTAATTAACATCCTTATACTAATTACTCCCTCCATTCAACTCCACTTTACAACTTTCATTTATACTAATTAAAATACCGCGTGTTTGCAAAAAAGTAAAGGAATCAAATATTTATTTTTTTAAGGAAAATTACTTGTGAATAGTGCGCAAAAGAGAAACTTGTAAAGTGGAGTTGAATGGAGGGAGTAATACCATAAGTAAGGCATATTTATTTTAAGGAAAATTACCATATTCCGTGTTCTCTAAATTTATAATTCAACCAAAACTATTTAATATTTACATTGAAGTCCCTGTTGTTGCGTCCATCATGACAATCTTTATTGATTAAAACTATATAGTATAATTAAATTGTATAAATTTATTTAATTACATTGAAGTCCCTTGGTTTATAATTAATATATAGTATTGATTGGGCTTAAGAGTAGAATGTAATTGGTTCTTTAGTAATGGACTGGTCTTATGCTATGAGACAGTCTTATTAAACAATTTGTGTTGATTGAATATTGAGGCCCAACGAACCTGCTCTCCAGATACCTTGCGAAATGGTGCAATCACGGAAAAGATGCTCCAATTTTTTTTTTGATAAGTTAAGAAAACTAAGTTGATCCTCTAGGTAGAACCAACATATCTCAACCTCGAAACTTGCTTAGCAGTAGTTTATAGCCAGTGGTGCGCGAATACGAACCATCTTCTGTGTATTTCCAATAAATAAAATCGTCAGAGAGGAGATGCGGCGGTTCCATTTCTAAAATAGTCTGGCAGTGAAATTGTCAAAATCGGCAAAGACTACGATCGAATTCCAAGCACCGTCCGACCAAAGAAAATCAGCTAGAGTAAAAGGTACATGAGGGATATTGTTGCGCCAAACTGGAGGGTCTCCATGGACCCAATTATCCGTTGCAAGATTCACTAACTTTCCATTCCCGATCTTCCATGCGATGCCAGTAGAGGATTCATCCACTATTCGGCAAATACACGACCAGCATGGAGAAGGATGAGATATCTTTAGACTTCCGACCAGGTACTAGAAAATCGTGTTTGTATTTAGCAACATAAACACGAGCTAACAGAAGTTGCGGATGCTGTGAATTCTCCAAAACTGTTTTAAGAGGGCAGCCTGATTGAGGGATATCATGAATCATATACTTCTTGATAAACTAAGAGCTTGTTTACTTCCCTCTTCCTTTTATCTCCAATTCACCATGTGTTTTTCGGAAAATCCTCTGCCACAGTAAGGTCTAGGATGCTCTTCATCCAAAATTTCCCAGTTGCTGATGATGCAAACTCTGTATCTTAACCATGTTCATTCCATAGTAAGGGCTAAAATGTGTACATGAAAGAACAATGGCCTTAATTATTCTGCAAAGATACGTTACACTTGTTCATTTCAAGAGCAAACAAGACTTTCAAGTCATCTTTCATATTTCATGATTCTATCTTCCAACTACATCTTTCATACAACAATAAAAGGCAACACACATTGGTTAATAACACACAGATCATGTAGGGAGAAGATATTCTTTCATCTTCTTGAATACTGGCAAAGAAACAGCCTCAAAGTACATTTATATCCCTAAAAGACAGTTTACAAAATTACAGTATATCCGAATTCTGGCAAAAGTCCAACTCCTCCACCTCTAAGCCCTGAAAGAGTAGGAGCCTGTTTGTTTTAATAAGACATTTCCAGAAGACAACTACAACCAATCCATTTTATTTTTACGCAACAATAGAAAAAACTTAACTGAGTACACATACTATACTTCCGAAATTGCTAATTCCACAGAGTTACATCCCATGATCTTAAATTCTGCATCAGTCATGAGGATAATTTGTCTCATGTTACCTACTCAAAGTGCCACACGACTGAAACTTCATCCTAACATCTCAGGATGCCTATAACAACTTAACAAATTGCCTTTGGCTGCCATCCCAAAGCATGAGCACCTGGATAATATGATGATAACCTACTGAAATAAAGCAATCTGATTTGGACCTTCAAGACCAATTCAAATTCCAAATGGGATACCTGAATAAACTCCTCAAACGAAGTGATGAAATCGAAGCATAGAACGGCTTAACTAATAAATACATGGATGCACTTGTAAAGTATTGGTATTGATATATAAATTGAATGTGCAAGCTAACTGCTAATTACAAGGCATATATATAGTGTATGAGATAGAGTTAAATATGGCTAATAAGAGGAGCCTCTAGACAAGAAATATAATCTTCCTATAATTACATGTGAATGTATCACTTGATTGAGGATTGATTGATTGTGTTAATTGTCTTGCTATTTTTGCAGATTTCTGAAGATATGGGAGATATGCTTGAAATATGGTTGATACGCCCCCGCAAGATGGACGTCGGAGGGAGAAGTCCAATCTTGTCTCGTAGTTCCTGGAAACGAAGTTTGTGGAGTGGTTTGGTGAGAGCATCGGCCAGTTGATCTTTGCTTGCAACATGTTGAATACGGATGTGACCAAGTTGTAGTTGTTCACGAACGAAATGAAAAGAGAGAGCCATATGCTTAATTCTTGAGTGAAATACCGGGTTCTTGGCATAGAGCCCGAAATTCAGCTTCGGTTGTGGAGAGAGCGAGTCCTCGTTGCTTTTTCGATGACCATGAGATTGGGTTAGGACCGAGATAAATGATGTATCCGGTAGTTGATATGTAGGTATCTTTATCGCCAGCGAAGTCAGCATCGCAGAATGCATGGAGACAAAGTCGGGAGGTGCGATAAAGTTGAAGTCCATAGGTGTGAGTGCCTTGAAGGTAGTGAAGGAGACGCTTTAAGGCTATCCAGTGAGTAGAAGTAGGATGGTGAAGAAATTGTGCGAGGCGGTTTACTGTGAAAGCAATGTTGGGCCTAGTTAGGGAGAGATATTGTAAGCTCCCAACAATGGCTTGATAATCAGAGTGGTCTTGAATTGGTTTTTGATCTTCACGTATTAGGTGAGTGTCGGTGGCAATAGGCGTTGTATTTGGTTAAGCATCCGACATTTTGTATTTGACTAGTAGATCGTGTGTATATTTCTTCACGTATTAGGTGAGTGTCGGTGGCAATAGGCGTTGTATTTGGTTAAGCATCCGACATTTTGTATTTGACTAGTAGATCGTGTGTATATTTGGATTGGTTGAGATGGAGTCCAAGAGTATTAGGTGTGACTTCAATGCCTAGAAAATATGATAGCGGTCCTAAGTCCTAGGTCTTTGATTGAGAAACGTTGAGCCAAATTTGTAATGAAGTGTTGTAAATGTTGATGGTTTGGACCGGTAATTATAATATCGTCGACATAGACAAGCATATAAATACAGGTGGTTTTCGTTTTTAAAATAAATAACGATGAGTCAGATATTGATTGGTTGAAACCATAGGTGACAAGGTAGGTTTGTAGCTCAGTGGTAACGACCAAGATTGAGTGACGGCTAGTGAAAGAATAAGACGAACCGTTGTTGGTTTCACAACTAGGCTAATGTTTGAGTGAAAGCCTTTTGCAACTAGGCGTGCTTTGTGTTGTTTGAGTGAGCCATCGGGATTGTATTTAATTTGATAGACCCACTTGCATCCTATTATATTTTGAGATGGTTGGCGAGGTACTAAAGTCCAAGTGTTATTTCGTTCAAGGGCTTGAAATTCATCTTGCATAGCTTGTCGCCATTGAGGTAATAGAAGGGCTTGTTTAACAGTTTTTGGTAGTGAAGTTATAGTAGCAGAAGCATGAGCGAAATTGGCATATTTTGGGTTAGGTTTTCGGATATTGTTGTCAAGTCGAGTGACAACAGTTCGACTTGGAGGATTTATGGATTGTATAGGTGTTGTATCAGGTGTAGGGTGAGTTGGGAGGATGGGAAGGACTAGTTGACACCAATCGTCGGGATTGGTGTGTGTGGAGGGAGGTGGCGTGGTATGGAGTAGACGAGTATAGGCGAATTTGTTCTCTATGAATTTAACATGGCGCGATGTATATAAACGGTTGGTCTTTGGGCCAAGACAATGAAAGGCACTTTGAGTGGACGAGTATCCAACAAAGATACAAGGAATGGAGCGATACTCGAGTTTGTGCTTTGTATATGGCCGTAGTCATGGGTAACAAAGGCAACCGAAATTGTGTAATTTTGTGTAATCGGGTTGTGTGTTATGCATTTTTGAGTATGGTGTATGACCATTTAACGTTTTAGTAGGGAGACGATTGATAAGGTATGTCGCCGTACTAAAGGCAAATGGCCAAAATGTGGTGGGTAGGCCAGCGTGAGAAAGGAGAGCTAGGCCGGTTTCAACGATGTGACGGTGTCTTCGTTCGGCATACCCATTATGTTCCGGGGTATGTGGCGGAGAGGTGAAATGACTAATTCCATTATCAAGTAATGATTGGTTTAATTTTTGAAATTCTCCGCCATTGTCAGAGAAAATTGACGGATGGGTTTATTAAAATATTTTTCCACGAGTGCTTTAAACCGAAGAAATACTTGCGTGGTTTCGGATTTTTGTTTTAGCGGAAAGAGCAATATGTATTTGCTAAAAATGGTCTACAAATACAACATAATATTTATATTTCTCACGAGAGTGGATGGGACTAGTCCATAAGTCGGAGTAAATTAAATTGAGTGGAGCGGTGGTTTTAATCGACGATGTCGCAAACGGTAATTTCTTGCTTTTGCTAATATGACATGATTCGCAATAAGAAAAAATAGAAAGAGGAAACGGTGCATTTTTATTAATAATTTTCATAACATCAATAGTAGGGTGTCCTAATTTATGATGCCATGATAGCGGAGTTGAGCCTTTTTGGTTTGAATAGACTTGCGGTTGTGACGGACTCAACTCGTAGATTCCATCTTTAGCCCGGCCCTGGAGGAGTGTTGCACCCGTCGAGATTGCCTTAATAATAAAAGAAGACGATGAGAAAATTACGTAAGCATTGTTATCACGACATAATTGCGAAATTGACAAAATATTTCGTGAAATTCGTGGTACATGTAAAACGTTGCATAATTTAATAGAAGAATAGGGTAATTGAAATGAACCTATGTTGGCAATATTGAGTGCAGATCCGTCTCCAATGATAAGGTCATCAGAGCCTAGATAGGGCGAATGGAGAGCAAGGGTGTCAAGGTCATGGGTGACGTGGTGGGAGGCCCCACTGTCCAGGAGGTAGGACGGGTTAGGGGCACCATGGGTCTGGGGCACCGTGGCAGTATGTGCATGCGGTTGCTGCTGTGGTTGGTGTTGCCTGGTAGGTGGTTCGGGGAAGGTGATATTCGGGAAAATCTTGCGAAAATAAGGACAATTGGCTATGACATGGCCAATTTGTCGGCACCATTGGCACCGTCCCTTAAAGGGACGGGGGTTGGGGTTGTTGGAGGATGAAGGAGGAGCGGTATTCTGGTTCTAGAAGGGAGCATTGTTGGTGTTGGTGTTGCGTTGAGTGCCACGGTAGTGGCTGTTGTGGCGGTAGGATAGATTGGCAGTGGGTTGGAATATGTCATATGCCAGTGGTTGGTTGTTTTATAAGCAATTCATGTTGAAGCAGTTTTTTCATGGAAGGCTTCAAACGAGATCGGCTTGTCACGGGCTCGGACGGTGTCCCTGACGGGTTTATATAAATTGTAATCAAGGCCTTTAAGAACCTTTGACACAATATCTTTCGGGTCTAGAGTTTTTCCTAACAAGGCGAGTTGATCAATACATGCCTTTATAGCATTCATATAATCAGTGATGGATTGATCAGTGGTTTTCACAATTGAATCAAGGCGGTCCTTAATTTGCAATATGTGTGCTCGAGATGGGTTGTTATAGGTTCGTGCTAATATGTCCCAAGCCTCTTTAGAGGCTTTAGAGGCTTTGGCTCGGAAAAATAGGGCTTAAACAGTCGAAGACAGAGTGCCCATGAGAGCACCGAGTATTAGACCGTCCTGTTTCAGCCAAGTAAAATAAGCGGGGTTCGGTTTTTCGGTTTTATCAGCCTCGGTGATGGTTGGGTCTGGTGAAGGATGTGTGCCATCTAGGAACCCGAGTAAACTATATCCGAACAGAATGTGGGTGAGTTGGAAGTGCCAAGAGGTGTAGTTAAGGGGGTTGAGTTTGACACAGTGATTGAGGTTGAGGGAGGTGAGGGGTGCAGCAGTGTCGTGCGGGTTTGTGCGGGTTTGGGACTGAGATTTCGTGGTTTGTCATGGTTGTAGTGGATTCGACAATGGTGGGGGAAACAAGTGATGAGCGTTTGAAGGTAGCAGGACGAGGGGAGAGGAGGTTTTTGGTGGATCGTTTGTGACTCCTAGATTCCATGTAAGGTATTGGTATTGATATATAAATTGAATGTGCAAGCTAACTGATAATTACAAGGCATATATATAGTGTATGAGGTAGAGTTAAATATGGCTAATAAGAGGAGCCTCTAGACAAGAAATATAATCTTCCTATAATTACATGTGAATGTATCACTTGATTGAGGATTGATTGATTGTGTTGATTGTCTTGCTATTTTTGCAGATTTCTGAAGATATGGGAGATATGCTTGAAATATGGTTGATAGCACTAACAAAGATTTTATTGAAATTTTGTTAAAATGGTTCAGGGACTAACAAATTTCTTAGTCAATTTCATGCGACCACGACAGTGACAGTGTCATTTCTGCAAAAAGCCCAATTAATGCTAGAGAACATAGGAACATCAGCAGCTACAAGCTAATGCGATAGCTTTAATTCTTCAAATGTACCTTTAAATTAAAATAGAATACGGAGGTTTTTTTTCCCATGCCTCTTACTAAAACCAACTTCTTTACTTTTTTTTATTTGCCCAATTCTAGCATGCATTTTCCCAACTCCCTCGTAGTTGTGCTCTGCAAACTAGTGGGTATAAGCTGGATATGCATGAGCAATGTATTAGCTAGATATCTGGACGATTCATATTCACATTCAAATTTGGTTGGTTTAACAAGGTTTAGTTCAGTCCTTAAAAAGCAGCTGAAAATGCATAATTCCACAGTTATCCGTCAGGTGGGTCAAACTTTGAAAGGAATTTGCAGTTCATTTAGACAAACTCATAACTCAGAAACGAAATCTGAAGAAAAAGAAGATTAAAACAAGCAATTACCATATTTACGAAGAAGACAGTGTCATACGTCTCCGTCTTCTGGTGGTCTCCCCTCACCAAACCAACGAGGAGGATCAAAGCCAGACCCACCTGAAATAAAATAGAATACTCCAAAAGCTCAACATGTTATACAAAGAAAACAAAATAATATAAGAATCTGAAATACGCTTTAGTTACTATGCATGCTAGTCACAACATATTTTAAACATTTGGTAAATTCATACAAATCATTGGAAAACAAAATTTTCAATCATAATGGAAAGAGTCGTATGTTTGCATAGAACATAAAGAAGTCAATTCTGCCACACAAAAAATATATGGAGTACTTCCCAAAATACATGTCATAACTCACTACACTTCAATAGATAGTTAGCCTGGCATGCCAAACACCACAAACAGCACATCATGGCTGTTGGAACTTGAGGTGGTTAATTATGGAGGATAATAACAGAGATTATATCTCAGGAACTCTAGGGGACTAATTAATTCTAGGAGATTAACTCATAACCTCTCTTCCAAACTGTTAGAATGCCTTAGAATTCTCCAGAATAGAGCATTCTAGAATACAGCCATTAAGGAACTAAAAATGTGGTAAAAAAAAAAAAGGTATCGTGCATTAACACTCCTACTTGAGACTTTTGTTGTCCCGCCGAGTTTGTCTCGAAGAAACTCGAATCTGCCTTTTGGTAAAGCTTTGTTAATAATGTCGGCTAGTTGAAATTCTGATGGGCAGTAAACAAGCTCCGAATTCTTTTCTTGTTCTGCTTCTCGAAGTGCATTAGAACTAGGCTTTCATGTGTTTTGTCTTTCCTAAAATACACTGAATTTTTTGAGATAGCAATACTTATTGTCCACCACCATACACTGGATTTCTGGAAAGAAAAACCTGTCCAGTAACACTAGATCCGGGGCATTGTCTGATCTTATGGTTTGAATATTGGCATTAAATTGAGTTTTGGCAAGGCTTCAAAATTTTGGATGAGATCAAAGGCATTACTTTTGCAGGACATAAGAAGTGTCCAAATGGTTCTAGTATAGTCATCCACAATTTGAGGAAGTAGTTGTAACCATTGTAGGTTTGGATAGGGTAAGGTCCCCAAAGGTCAACGTGAATCAATTGAAAAGGTAACGCGGATTGAATGCTACTAATGGGAAAAAAGAATCTATGTTGTGTGGCTAGCACAAACAGAACAAGTATAAGTTTTATGTTCATTCATTTCAGAGATCTTCTAAAGAAGGTAACGCGGATTGAATGCTACTAATGGGAAAGTTCTGAGTTTATACAATGGAAGATGCCCTAGCCTAGCATGCCAACTTTTGATAGCATTAGAGAAAACTTACAGAACTGCAATGAGATAACAAGTTAGGAAGATGGAAATTACTCTGAAGAAGGTAGAGATTCCTGTCCTGTATAAGGATCAAGTGGCATCTTCATGGAAGAGCCATGCCATGCACACAACAGAAATATGTAGTAAAGCTGATAGTTTATTTCTTTTTGATTCCATATAAATATGTTCCATTTGACTATCCTTATCTGCTTTCAAGTTCATCCCAGGTGAGTTTTGGAATCCAAGTGAACACCTCTAATGAAACCTAGTTTACTCTTTGCTGAGAGCGCGATGCTCATGCCTCGTGTCCAGCCATTAGAAACAGTACATTCAATAACATTTGCTACTAATTTTGTAGCTAAAAGATCAAAATTACTAACATACAAAAAATCATCAACATTTGGAGTAGAGTATGTCGCCATTCTTTATTGATATGATGAAGATTTGAAGGGAAAACTATTACAATTGAAGAAATGACGAATTTTGTTGAATTTTCTAGAAATTAGAACAAAGACCCCTACAATTTGGAGAAAAACAAAAATGTGATCAAAATTTGAGAAACAAAGATATTGATAGCAAGATCAAAGTAAGCCTCCTCTGATACCATGAAATAATTCAATGAAATAGAAATCCTCCATTGATAAAATATTGCGGAAGCTCGAAAAACAGAGTAAATGTAGATTGGATAGAGGGACAAACGTAAATTAAAATTTGTGATCTTATTGAATTGAATGAATAGTTACAGGAGATTGCTCGAGAAGGAAATAACCAACTTTTAACAACTATAACAAACTCTAACAACCTATCTAACTGACTTTTCTAACATAAACGGATAAGATTATGAGTGGTAGGGGGTAAGACCTAAGAGAACATATATAAAGAGTTGAAAAGTGATATGTTTCTACTTAAGATTGAAAGGCATGATAATTTGAGAAGTGATAGATATGAGAAGGTAGTAAGACCTAAGAAAGGATGGTTGAAAGCTATTGAGAAATTATGGCATTGGGACGAGGAGCGTTGTTTTTGTGTTTAATTCTTGTTTTTTCCATACTTGCATTTCATAATGTTTGTGTTACTTGTACCTCGCGATCGTTCTTCACATTTATTTCTCTCTATTCATTCATTTTAAGATCTAAATCAAATGTTACTTTCTTTTATTATAGCAGCAGTTTGCTTACTGTTTTGCCATGTCAGATGAGCCAATTCATACAACCACTCAGGTTATCCGATAATTTGTGGTAATTGTTCCACCTATGTAAGTAGTGTCAGATTATGACTTGTAATTCTCTCTTCTTTCTTCATGTGCAAAATTTCTATTGATCTTTCCAATTAGAGGGAAAATCGTGTTGTAAAGCAATTTAATACGCAATAATAAAATACGTATTGTGAACTGTTTGCATCCTCTTAAATATTCCAAAAATTACCAAGAAAGACTGCTAGTGGAGTGGGGCAAAGAGACATGTATAATCCCTTCATTTTGAGCCAAATCACTTATGTAGAAATAGTAATCCTTCTTATACAAGCAAACCCTAAACATACTGTGCCTGAAAAAATGCAGAGATGTAGGATATTTACCAAGAGGATTGCAACGACAAAGACGCCAAGCAGTCAAGACAGTTCCCTTAACAACCCCATATCTTTTGTAAGCAATCATGGAATATTCACTACATGTGGGCACATATCGGCAACTCTTTGGTAACAAGGGCGATATTTCCCCTGCCAACCAACCAAAATTATCACATAATGAAATAATGAGCATCACACTACACAAATTCGTGTTTAAGACGCAAGTATCCGTCTTAAACCTTAAGACGGGTCAAATAAATGAATGGTACGAAAAGAGTGCATATAATTGAAACAAATGATACGCACTCTTGTAGAATTTGAGCATTGATAAAGCAGCTTTGACTCCAACGTCATCTTCTTCCTCCTGTGCATCTGGGTCTGCCTCAATTTTGTTATTTATTACAGGAATGTGTCCATGTTTACGAAATTTGTGTTCCTAGTAATGTTGACAGAAAAAAAAAATCAAATTATGGGGATGTTGATATTAGCAATTAAACTGGGTGCATATAAAATTGAACTTACCGACGGGAATGAAATAGAAAAATTAGGCGATTTGCGGGAGTAGAGTTTCTGATGGTTGAGGGGTTTGAGGAGAAGACAAGGGCTTATAGTTGAAGGATAAATAATGGTGGAACAAGGGGTGAGGAACCATGTTGAGGAGAGAGTGGTCGCCATTTTTTGGTTTTTTGTTTGTCTCCCTAAAAGTAACTTTTTTTTTTTTTTTTTTTTTTTTTTTTTTTTTTTTTTTTTTTTTAGCCAATAGGTGAAAATAAGAGCTGAGCCAAGGCTTTATTTAGGGAGGGAGAGGGGCATAAGAATGAGGAGGAGACGAGGGAGCTTGAGAGGATGGTGGAGCTGCTTAGGGACATACTCTCTCCCATCCACTCCAAAGGTAATATGGATCCACTTTCTCGAGAGGAAAAAGTGGTCCATGTTATATTTGGAGTGGATGAGAGGGAGTATCTGTTAAAGATAATGGCAGGGATACAAACAATAAGATGAGGACTAAGCATAAACTTAGCAAGGATATAAAGGTGACCCCAAGGGCTTTAAGTGAATCAAGTAGGAGCAGCTCCAATTCTCAACATCAAGGTAATGATATGGAGCCGAATACATGAGTCAGAGGCGCTTCATAAGAGCAAAAAGATATAATAAGAGGGTGAGGAAGGATCTTAATAGTTGCCAACTCTCTGCGGGGCAACAAGGTGTGAAGAGGAAGGGACAAGACGATGAGAACGGGGGCATTGGTTGTGTGACGAAGAGACAGTGTAGTGGAACAATGAATGCAGAACAAACTTCTCAAGTAGCGGACTCCGGCGGGGATCGGAGCCGTGAACAACAATGAAAATCTTAAGTTGGAACTGTCGAGGGTTGGGCAATCCCTCGACGGTTGGAGCCCTCCTAGATTGGTGTTGGAGGGAGTGCCCAAACATCGTCTTTCTCATGGAGACGATGATTAGTAAGAGGGATCTAGAGAGAATTCGTAGTAGATATGGTTTTGTTACTGGTCTGTGTTTTGGTAGTCGTGGTAACTCGGGGGGAATGGGGTTTTGGTGGTGAGATGTCGATGCTCAACTTGTATCTTATGACTTGCATCATGTGGCCGTTGAAATTGAGGAAAATAATAATGGTAAGAAGTGGAAAGGTGTGACTATGTATGGCTGGCCAGAAACGTCCAATAAATACAAGACTTGGAATATAATGAGTAGCTTAAGACAAGAAAATGATGCACCGATGCTTTTGTTTGGAGATTTTAATGAAATTTTATATGAAACTGAGAAGGAGGGTGGAGGACGTAAACAAGAGAGACAAATGGAAGCGTTTAGAAACAACCTCGATGACTGTGCACTACATGACCTGGGCTATATTGGCAATAAGTTCACGTGGAAAAGAGGTAATGAAGAAGGCAGGATCATCCGAGAACGCCTTGATAGGGCGCTAGCTAGTTTGGAATGAGATGAGCTATACCCTTTTGTGGAGGTAATTAATTTTCCTATTTGCTTCTCAGACCATGCTGCAATTTTAATTCGTGAGGCTCCACCTCAACATGCTAGCTATAGGAAAAATGCTTCAAATTCGAGCCTTTTTGGCTTTCGGACCCGGAATGTAGAACTGTGGTTGAAGATGCTTGGGGAAGTACGAATGATATTTCAATTGACAGGAAAATTAAAGCTTGTATCCGTAAGCTTGCAAATTGGGCTAAGACTAAGTTTGGTGACTTAAAAAAATGACTCAGGACAAGGAAATTGAGTTATCTGAATGGCAGAGAAAAGCTCCTTCTGCGGATATGTTAACTCATTGTAAATCAATCTCCCAAGAGCTTGACCTCATACAAAAACAAATAGAAACATACTGGTATACGAGATCGAGAAAATGCGAACTTGAACAAATAAGCATGGGATTATTCATGTTTGAATAATAAGAGAAAGCAAGATAGAATAACAAATGAGCATATCATAAGCATATTTAAATAAGTGAAGTAAAGGAAAGAACATAGATACGGTTAGTTAATCACAAGCACGAATTCCAATGAAATGTGACATATGTAACTAACCAAAAATGCAAGACATTTACTACTCTTAGACTAAATTTTCCCCGAGTAGGACCACGATAATAATACGGTCATAGTCTAAACCTAGCCAGACTCTCGGAATAAATATTTTCCGATTCGACATACGACTGAACAGCCCGTATCCAAGACTTGATGACAGAATAAAAATCGAGTACCCCAATCGCCAGAACAACACGAAAGTGGCGGGAAAGAGTAAGATAAAACTCACTTACCAGAACAGCACTAGTGGGCCGAACCCGTACTTGCCAGAACAGCACAAGTAGGGCGTAAATATAAGTCAAGCAAGAAGGCATATCATTATGGCATTTTCACAAGAATAAGACTCATTACAACTAGTTACTTAGAATAAATCACTCATACTCGAAATATGATGAAAACATGAAAAGGAGAAAGTAACAACCCACAAGTGAAATATACTATATCATTTCATTCTTTTATAGCATGAATAAACATTATGTGTCATATACATGTTACTTAAGAATAGTATAAACAAACGATAGCAAATGAGTTATGTAATGTGAAACGCTAGGCAAAATGTAATCAAACCCAAACCGAACCACATTTAAGTTTAACAACCAAAACCGATATTTATCATGTGAATGAGACATAAGCAAGGGCTCCAATGATAAACTATTATCAACACACCATACACAAGCATTAGAGTCAAGGTTAATAAGCATACCTGATACGGTCGTTTCTGTACCAAAAATAAAATACCTAGATACTACTAACAGAAGTCAGCGGTAAGTAGGGTCGATCTCCACAGGGAGGCGGTTTACTATCTACTTGTCTATTCTATATGTCTAATGTCACAATTGGGGGTTTTGATTGTGTTAACTAAACTAAATAGGCTAAAGCAAGAGCAATAAAGATGAGAGAAATTAACAGTAAGAGAAAGGGAACTAGGATGTCGGGTCATCAATGAATGTCAATTAAATGCAGTTAAGGTCACAGATTAGTCGATTTTGTCTGTCTAAGGGGCAGTGAATATCTCCTTTCGGTCTCAATTCGCCCTAAAATGCTATTAGCTTAACTTTCGCCCTCACTAAAGCATCCTATTGTTCACTGCGGGTCTCACCCCTTCCAACCTTTCGGTCCAGGTCAAGGTTTACCAAAGTTAAAAGGCTAATTGCTTCGAATCAACTAGCAGGATACAATTATAGCAGTGATTAACAACATAGACTATAACAACAACGACGAATCTATAAACCTAATTAGCAATTAACATCTATTCATTAACTTCCCTAATCCTAGCAGAGAGATTAGCTAGACATAATTAAATGAAGAACAAGGATAAAGGAAGGAAGAACGATAAACATTAAATAAATTAAAGAGGAAAAGGAGAGAAAGAATTACAGAAATAAATCCGGAAAGAGAGGAAACAAAGAATAGTAGAAAAGTAACGTCTGACAGTGTGTGGTATAATTCCAGAGGAGAAGCCCCCTAAACATGACGTCCTAACTTCCTATTTATAAGAAAATAGGATTTATTTGACCTAATGACGGAATAAAACTAAAAAGACCAAGCCCATAAGAGAATCCACTCGATCGAGTGATTTAAAACCACTCGATCGAGTAAACTAAAGCTTAAACCACTCGATCGAGTAGAAAATCTACTCGATCGAGTAAATCCTAAAATGCAACTACTCGATCGACTAGAAAAAGGACTCGATCGAACATAATTGTACTCGATCGAGTACTTTCCAGCAACAATTTCCTGCTTTGCGCACTGAACTTAAAACAGCTGTCATTTCTTCGTTACTTGGGCAAACAGGGCGATTCCGGTGGCGTTGGAAAGCTAAGAGGACAAGCTTTCATCTCCAATTAGAATCACCTGAATATCAGTTGTAGAACTCGAGATATGTCTCTTCAAAGTAGGCACTAGCAATTTGAAGTTCTTCCTTTGCTCGCCTAGCTATCTTTCTTCTTTGCGCATCTCAAAATAGCTACATTCCCGCTCCAAATTCACTCTTCCTCCAAATGCATGCTAAACGGACGGTAAAAGGCTTGATTTCACTACTTTCTGGTTCATTCCTGCAAATAAGACAAAACAAACCAAAGTAGCATATTCGGGGCATTTCGTAGCATAAACTACGATAAAAGCATGGAAATACGTGCATGAAAAGGCCTAAAAGACTATATAAAATGCACGTATCAAATCTCCCCAAACCAAACCTTTACTCGTCCTCGAGTAAACTAAATGCAAACTAATGGAACGGAAAAGATAACTCAGAGCTAGCTACAAATGCCCACTTAAACCAATTTAATGCAAGCAAACTAACACTTATAGCAAACAATCAAATGCAAACGAGTTGTAAGATGTTTATAATAAAGCTGAACCGTCGACCTTGCAAGACCTTTAATAATGGACTCTCACGGGTCACTCTTCTCTCATGAAGCAAAGGGTAAGCATATATATGTAAGAGAGAAAGAAAAATAGCCGCTCACTTAGACTACGACCCACATAAACATGCATGCAACCAATATGATAGACAATTCTAGCTACCGTACACACATTCCAACCAAACAAGGTCCTGTCACAGCCGAGGGCTTACAAAAATATGGTAAAATGAGGCAATGGGTAGGAAAAGGCAAAACATTTATGGAAATGTGGAGGTATAGGTGATCAAGCTAGTACCTAAACAAAATCATGTGACAACATCCGATTCCAACTCAATCATAAATTAGGCATAATACCCTTCATTTGGCACAAAACTCACCAAACCGAACTGAAAATACTCCTCAAATGATATAAGTAAAGCATAGGAGCGAAACCGATCACATCAAACAACATCTTTTTTTTCGAAATCTTTTTTTTCTATTTTTTTCGGTTTCTTCTTTTCTTTTCTTCACGTTTTTTTTCCTTTTTTCCGAATTCCTTTTTTCAAATTCTTTTTTTTTTTTTTCACGTCTTTTTTCATCATCCTCCTTTCCTTCATAAATTACCAACTCCGAATCAACAGAATATGAGCCAAACTTGATACAATAGACAATATACCGCAGAACAATCTAAACTAGCTTGACAAGGCAGGCTAAATTTGGAATGTAGCTAAGGGGCAACAGGCAAATTTGGCTAATGTGGAGTTAAATGGGTAAAAATGAAAGAAAAGGGAAATTGTAAGCACCTCCCTGCATGTGTCACCAACCACTAACCCGAATGTATGAAGGCAAAGAGCAACTGAATTTCATATACGTGCAAATTAATGTTACATGATATGCAAGGAGTAACTACTCACAATCCTACATGAAACTGGTCACAAATGACACCAGTTTATAAGGCTCTAAATCTTAGAAATTATAAGTAGGTTGCCAAAATTTCAGGTCAAGTCTATTCGTTCAGCTAAATTTGAACATTAACTCGTAGATATGCAATAAGACATAGCTAAAAAGATAACAGTTTAATGTAAGGCTTAAGCAAAAAGACAATTGCAGTGCAATTTCATCATTGAAATCTACCGTTCCGACTCAACCTATATGCAAAAATAAACGTGAAATTTTTGAAATTTTCAATTTTTATGGGATTTTTGATTTTATAAAAATAGACAACAATGCATACAGAAATTAAACGTGATAGCAGAAATGCAATAAAAACAAGATCCAAACACAGATATGGATGCAAAACCTCCCCAAACCAAACCGTACAATGCCCCCATTGTACCAAAACATGGAAAGGAATGCAAACTAAAAGAGAAAGAGAGTAAATACGGAAAGCTCACAAGAATACGCGAAGAAGGGACCTCCCCAAACCAGCCAGCAACGTGGGAGGTCGCTAAATAGCCCAAATATCGTCACAGGAAGCAAATCCAAGTCATAGGGCATCCAAAACAGCTCGATCGAACGGAATAGTGGTCGATCGAACGGTTCTCTCTTTGCAAGCACTCGATCGTGTAAAGTAGATGCTCGATCGAATGATTTCAGCGGCAAAAGTCCTCGATCGAGTACAAAAAGTACTCGATCGAGTGATCCTCAATATGTTCCTGCAAAGATGCAATGAAAACAGCTCGCAAACTAACAAAGCAAGCATACTGATATAGTCTATGGTACGAAGACCAATTATTACACACAACTGAAATAAAATGCAAAGCAATTAAAAATAAATCTCCGGATTGCCTTCCGGGTAGCGCTAGCTTCAGTCAGGTCCCAGCTCGACCTTCTTTTCTTCGAGGTTCTCTAATTAGTTACAATCAAAACAGCTCAAAGCGCGCAGCATGAGATCGTACATCTGCGCATGTGCTACACAAAAATGTAAGTAGCACCACAATGGAATAAAGAAATAGGAAATAAAAATGTACGACCGTTTAAGTCTAACAAATTTCCTATGAGAGCTCCTAAATTTATCCACAAAATAGAGGAGCGCCGGAGCAATTGATAATAAATTAGGGCCCCGTTTCAGATTAACGAAATTGAAATGATAAGGACGGTGAAAAATCGTTAAATTAATTGACCAACTGGGGAGGGGTAAAGCATTAGAATACGTAGCATAAGTCAAATGAGGCAATGTAAATATCTCATTTTCTCAGCAAACTTTGTGATTTTAGCTTTTAGCTAAAAATCTTTCACCACATAATAACGGAATAGGAAGCATAGGCAGCTCGGACAATATAAGTATGTAGAATATATCGCAATAACTCTTCGATCATTTCACTTCCATGCCTGTGGTATCCAATATATTATAATATAATAATAATCCACAACGGAAATCTCCATGATATCGCATCTCCATAAGAATAAATAGCCAGCCATAATACCAGACCTCCGCCATATAAAAATAAATAACCATGATAAGAGTCTTCCACCATATAAAGATAAAAATAATATATAACCATGATCCATGGTGGTCTTTGGTCTCAATAACAAATAACCATCTCGCTATAACATACCCTTCAAATAAAGAAGGAAAAACACAATTAGTGAGATATATAATAAAGATTCAATAAATAATTTATGTCTCAAATTCTTTGCATGCCTTCACCATATTTAAACGAGTACATGTGATAAAATCTCATGAGTATATGCACCCATTTAATAGTGATCAAAAACCATACACCAAACCAAAAACTCCAAATGTTCTTATTACATCACATATCAAAGTTAACTAAACATAATGATAAGATCAATATTGAAACGAACGTTACTGCTTAAGCATTTACAAAATGTGTAAACAATATATATAACAATAATAAACACTCATTAAACCAAACATATAAATAGTAATAATCACCTACTGGATGACATTTACCAAGTTTAAATTTCTCATAACCGCCAAAATAAAAAATGAGCGAATGACTCGTTTGATCAAATTAAAACCTTGGCCAAATCTTAAACTCGGTATATGACAACTCAGTTAATACAATATCATAAACTTTCCATCATTTTACTCTACTCACAATAATTGGAAAATGTCATTTCTATTAGAAATACAAGAACAATAATTAATCTAAATCCTTAGCCAACATTCTCATATAACAACACTCTCAACATATAATAGAGACACATGAATATGGTCACCAATTTTAAAATATATCATCTATCCAACAATCCTAAATAATCCATAATATAATCCTCATTAGCCAAAAAAAAAAAATAATCCATAATATAATCTTATGACCAACATTATTATCTACCCAGGCTTTTAGTATAATCTGGTTCATTAATTATATTGATTCTTTATTGATTTTGGTAAGGGTGCGCATGTGTTTTTAACTTTTTATTAAGGAGTATTATTTATTTATTGTGGTATAATTGGAGAAATGACATTCTTGTTTCTCATTTACGATTTTAGTGTTGACTTTGTTAATGTAGGGGTTGTTTTCGGTCTATAAGTTGGTATAATCCTTTACTTTTGTGATTATTTGATCAATTAGATGAAAAGATGATTATTATCATAATTATTATTATTAGGGTAAATTGATAACTTATACCTATTATAATACGGTTTTTCAAAACTTATACCTAAGATAACTTTTTTCCAAAACTTATACCTAAAATCTAATTTTCTTCCAAATTTAATACCATATTTCTAAAAACGACATAAATAGACCATTTTACCCTTATCAATTAACTCATCCATTTTTCTTTCCCAAATTAACCAATTAAACTCCCCCTCCACACATATATCCCACCACCATCACCAGAGACGATCTCCTCCCCCATCAACATCATCACTAGTGCCATCATCAATGTCGCCGCCCTCAGAACGTCCTACCGACAACTTCTCCTTCTACCACTCCCACTCCTTTTGACTCCAAACAATCTATGAATATTGTTTTTTTTACAAGGCACTGCAATATAGAGATTGGATTGTCAAAAATGGTGACTATGGAGGATCAATTTCTGTAATTTTGTCATCATTTTCAACGGTTAAACCCTCTATTTACCAACACCCATTTTACAATCTCTTATTTGCAATCAATCAACACTTTTAAATGTTATAAAACATGCAATTTCTCAATTACCTCTTCACAAAATCATCAAAAAACTGATTTTTCTTCCCAATTACTGTGTATATGCATTGGAATACTACAAATCAGCCAAAAAAAAAATTGGGTTTAATGCTAATCTTGTTTCTTACTGTGTTTTGATTCTCATTTTAAATGGTTTTAATGTTGATAGAAAAGCTTTGAGGAAATTGGTTAGAATTATTGATACTAATTAATGGTTTGCTTTTGCGATTGATTCAATGGTTTTTCATTATTTGTGGGTTTGTTGTGCGAGTGATAGTAGACTTTTTTGAGAGGATGATAAAAGAAGACGGTTTGGGACGAAGATGGTTATGGGTGTTCGATAGGTTTGCCGGGAGTGCTAATAGGAGGGGGCTGGCATGTGGACAGTTGTGGGGCGGCGGTGGCGGCATTAGTGGCGGTGCAAGTGCAAAGGAGGTGATTTGTGGTGATGGTGATTGTGATTGTGATTGTGATTGTGGATGTGTGAGTTAATAGTGTGGGAGAGGACTAATGTTTAACTTAATAAGGGCAAAACAGTTAATTTATTTCGTTTTTCAGATTTGGTGTTAAGATTGTAAGAAAAGAAAACATGGTTTTAGTTATAACTTTTGAAAAAAATTTATCTTAGGTATAAGTTTTGAAAACTCGTGTTATAGTAGGTATAAGTTATCAATTTACCCTTATTATTATTATTAATGTTTTTTTGGGTAACGAAAATTATATTATGGACAATTTACGTTTATGATTACCCAAATAGATGATGTTTTCATTTTTAAAAGTTGAAGACCGTATTTATGTGTGTGTCTCTATAATTATATATTATGCTATGCAGTTTGTAACGTTGAGTCGTGAGATTATTATTTCATTATGGTTATTAACTTGTCTATATTATATTAGTTTTACAGCTATCACAAATGTGTTGTTTTTCTTTGGATGTTGGGCGTGTTACATTTAATTCTATAAGTTAATATTGGTTTATAATGTTAAAAGGTTTCATTATCTCAAGATGAGATGTTATAACAATGGATGAAATGTCATGACAATGTTACTACGTTCGTTCGTTGTGGTATTGATTTTTTTTTTTGGGTGACGAGAATTATGTTATGAGTTATTTACGTTTACTCACATATATGATTTACTTTATGTATGTGCTATGATATTATATTGACAATATTTTGATTTAAGAATTTTTTTATGAGTGTTAGTATTTAACGAATTGTTCAATATGGTTTAATGAGCCTCTAATCCAATTTTAATTTAGGAGTTATGAGAAAGATTATGGTATTGATTAACATTACCCCATATTGACTTTTATGATTTAATTGGCTTTACGGCTATATTGTTAAATGTTAACGGCTCTTTGGTTTTGTGGTTTTTACCACTTGTGAATTGTCATCATGTTTGACATTTATATTGTTTCTTGTCTTGTATTTTGATAGAAATGATAATTATATGATTATTGTGAAGTGTGAAATAAAATTGGTGGAAATTATTATGATACTGTTTTATGATTTGACCAAGTATTTTAAATATTGGTTAGACGATTATTTTAAATATTGGTTAGACAAGTCATTTAGTCATTTTATTTTGGAGGTTATGAGAAATTTTTAAACTTGATCAATGTTATCTAGTAGGAGATTATGTTTGTATATGTGGTTTTATGAGTATTTATTATTGTTCTCAATATTGTCAATCCATTTTGTAAATACTTAAAGATTAATGTTAGTTCAATATTGATCTTATCACCATGTTTATTTGGCTTTGATATGTGATGTAATGAGCACCTTTAGAGTTTTTGATTTGGTGTATGTTTTTTTTATCACAATTGAATTAGTGACATATAGTCATGAGATTTGATCATATCTACTAGTTTTTAAATGGGGTGAAAGTATAGAATTTGGGACATATATTATGTATTTAATATTTATTATATATCTTACTAGTTATGTTTTTCCTTATTTATTTGAAGGGCATATTGAACGAGTTGAATAATTATTTGTGAGATCAAAGGCCAAAATGACTATTTATTTTTTTTATGGTGGATGTCCCGTTATCATGGCTATATTTATTTTTATATGTTGGAGATGCGGTGTCATGGAGAATTACATTGTGGACGGTTATTATAATATTATTTTGGATTCCACAAGCATGGAAGCGGAATGATCATAGAGTTATTGTGATATATTCTATTTCTTGTATTATCCGAGCCGTCAATGCTTCCTATTCCTTTATTATATGGTGAAAGATTTTTAGCTAAAAGCTAAAAACACAAAGACGTGATGAGAAAGAGATATTTCATAGTTGAGACGTGGTCTTTGAGACACGTGATTTCTCATATGAGGTTTTGTCTTTGAATATATATTCAAAAAGTGATAGCACGGATCCGTTTATGAAAAGTTGGCCAGCAAGTACGTATTTATTATGAGAATTGAATCGTCGAGGGGAATGAGACTTATTGCCCATGTGATAGCCATCGCAGTGAAAACCCGTCTTCAAAGATTGGAGATCCCATGAAAGAAGTTCAACGGGTAATAACGAAGCTGTGGGTGGGCTAATTAAGGAGAGCACCATTTGTTTGGCGGATATTTTATTTTGATCCGCGTCTCATTCCTATGGCGAAGTGTGATATTTGTGTTTTATGAGGTGCTCTCATTAATTTTGGTTGTGACGGTTTGAGGTTGAGCATTGACTCTTAATGAATCCGAAGGCATAATTTTTTGCGGGGTGGATGTCACACCTACCCTTGGAGGATTCACCAAGTGAGTGTTCCTAGTGTGGTTTCTACTATGGGACGTGGGCAACTCCCTAGATGCACTCATGATACAAGATACCTGCGCATGACCATTAACGCGCACCACTGATAGAACCTGATCGATTGCCATATCATATGTGTGGTGAGTCCAAGCTTGATTTAAGTGACCTAGTTCAAAGTAATTATAATACTATGGTTCTTTCGAGTGCAAGCTCACTTACACTAAGTGTTGGTTCAAACCCGAAAGGTACCTACACCTATTATGCGGTATTATATGCTCACTATTATTATTTTTATAAAGTATTTTATTTTATTTTTAAAATACTAAATACTATTTATTATTTATTATCTTAAGATATTTTTGAATTCTTAAATCATGTGGGGGATTGTTGAAAAATATTTAGTGATTTAAGAATTATTTAATGAATTTAATATTTAACTAATTTATTCATATTTGAATACGTCATTTACTTAAGATTGTTTTGCTAATCATTATGAGTTACTGTTTAGAAATTGGTCAATGGTTTTTATCAAGGTTAATTACATTTATGTTGGAGTTTTACGAGTATTTACTATTGTTAGTGGACTCAAGATTAACGTTGGATGCTATTCTCTTGGAATGACTTCATTCGACCGTTTACATGTACCATCGTATTTTATGTACTAATGAGCTTAATTATTTTGACTACTAATGCTAGCATTTGTTTTTAAAACGGTCAAATTGATTATGTCTTGGTATTTAATACTAAGATCATGAGGAATTGTCAAGCATGGGTTGAGCATCGGTTCGAGGGCTCATCTAGTCATCTTGCTGCTACCGAAGGACTCCAACGGGTTGTCGTATCTTGGGAGAGGAACGCACTATTTGGTAATCAGTGCAGTAAAGGCGTTATCTCTCTTAGGAAAGCGCCTAGCGCAATTCGACCCAAGCTACATCTTTTCTCTCTAATCTATTTTATATATTATTATTCTTTTATTTATGTCATTTATATTTTTGTATTTTGTTTAATATTATTTACGGTAATATATTGCTCCACTTTTTCTAACAATCTGTAGGGAGTTGCCCACGTCCCATAGTAGCGACCACACTACGAACACTCACTAGGTTAATCTTCCAAGGGAAGGTGTGACATTAATCAAAACAAAACAAAAATAAATAAATAAATATTTTTAGAAAATAATAATAATAATAATAGTGAGCATGCAATACCTCGTAATAGGTGTAGGTACCTTTCGGGTTTGAACCAACACTTAGTGTAAGTGAGTTTGCACTCGAAAGAACCATAGTATTATAATTACTTTGAACTAGGTCACTTAAATCAAGCTTGGACTCACCACACATATGATATGGGCAATCGATCAGGTTCTATCAGTGGTGCGCGTTAATAGTCATGCGCAAGTATCTTGTATCATGAGTGTCTCTAGGGAGTTACCCACGTCCCATAGTAGCGACCAGACTACGAACACTCACTAGGTGAATCCTCCAAGGGTAGGTGTGAGGTGTGACATCCACCCCGTAAAAAATTATGCCTTCGGATTCACTAAGAGTCAATGCTCAACCTCAAACCGTCACAACCAAAACCAATGAGAGCACCTCATAAAAAACAAATATCACGCTTCGCCATAAAAATGAGACGCGAACCAAAATAAAACATCCACCAAATAAATGGTGCTCTCCTTAATTAGCCCACCCACAGCTTCGTTATTTGTAACACCCTCATTTATTCAGGAGCCTATAACTAGGCCTCCCAAGTAAATGAGAGCATTTCCATCTCGGTTGCCCGAGATAAATGATACAAATTAAAACAAACCAAAGTACATTAATAAGTTTAATTGAAATAACGGTTTTATTACATTACCAACCGATTAAATTTAAACCTTAACAGTATAATTTACTACGCAGCGGAAATTACATAAATAAAGTTGTATAAGTCAACTAAGTGATCTAAACTACAACTATGATCCAAGTCGAGCTCACATCCCAATGCTCCCAAGTCAGCTAATCTTAAGCACCTGCAAGTCTGCTCCCCATTTATGGTTCATCACATGTGTTCACGAATACACTGTCAACCACGAGGTTGAGTAGGATAAAAATCTCAAGACAAATAATATAAATAGTACAACGATTCAAACACAAATGCCAAATCAACTATTCTCCCAATACACCACCACGAAGGTATTAAGCGGTGTCTGCCAGAAGTTTATAATACATCACCCGAAGGCTCTTACCATGATGTCTACCTCAGCCAGTAAGTTTATATCACATCACCCGAAGAATCTTACCATGATGTCTACCTCAGCCAGGCTAAACCTGATATCCAACCCATTATCAACCAACAGTAACAACAACAATGGCAACCTATCACACCGTCTCAACAATATCAAATACAACCCTTCCAATCACAATATACAGGATATGTATAATCCAATTATCCAAAGCAGTTCAATTCAATTAACACAACACTCAATTAAATGAGAAGATATACAATTAAAAGGTCCAGTAGAATCGTTATCCCGCCTCTTCAACAAATACTCCCAAATAGCAATCCAATAAGATACTAGTTCGGTTAAAACTCGTCGTCAAAAGCTACCAACCAAAACAATATTTATAACTTCACAAACTACTCTTAGTAAAGAGACAAGTAAAGGTTGGATCCCAAGGGACGGGTATTGATGTAGGATTTTCAATTGTAGAAAGCTACGTCTTAGGGTGTCACAAATTGGGTTTAGATGAAGTTGGTCTAAACTAATTAACAAGATGAAAGTAAATCAATGAAAACAAGCAAGGTAATTAAAAGGAGATGTAAACAATTGATTAAAAGCACTAGGGTGTCATGGGTTCATAGGGGATTCATGGGAGTTGATCATACAAACATGTTTTCAACTAGATACAAGCACTTATTGTTGTGATGGGATCGAGTTAGTGTATATCTTACAATCCCTAAGAAGGTTTGGGTCCCGGAGCCGAATCCATTAGATTGTAAAACACCTACAAGTCGACTTAATCCTTCCTATTCAACTTTATGCATGGTCTAATGAGGCTCGAGTTGGTTTATATGCTTACAAGCCTCATTGAAAAGATAGGTGATGGATCAAAAAATGCAAGGATTCATAGGCTCGCATTTCATCAAACATAACATGTGCATAAGTTGAAATAACAACAAGCAAGCAAATTAATTATGAAAACATATTAGATTAAGCATGAATCATTTCCCATGTTTGTTTCCCCTAATTCCCCATTAACCCTAGCTAAAAGACTACTCACTCATTACCAAGTTCAACATGCTAGTAAGATTGTCAATCAAACTAACAAAGCTAAACATGATGAATAAATGAAAATGATTAAAAATAATTAAACAAGGGTAAAGAGAATTATACCTATGAAGATGATTCCAAATAATAAAGCAAAGAATAATTGAAGTACTTGATGATTGATGGAAGGTTGTCAATCCTCCAAATAAACCCAAATAATCTTCTAATTACCCAAAATAAATGAAGAACAATAGAGAAATTAAGGAAAGATTAAGATGTGATTAATATTGATAAATTGTATTACAACTAAATTAAAACTAATTTGAGAGTATTAAGATGAAATTAAGAAGTAATTAAGAGAGCATAAGAGGTGGTTAAGAGATGATGCTAATCTAGGTAGTACAAAGGGGTATTTATACTAAAGATTAGGTACAAAGATTAGGGTTACTAATGGCTTAAATGACTATTAAGACACTAAGAAAAGTTGAGAAAATGCTCCTCTCGAAGGAAATAAGCGGATTCCCATTGCTAGTCTTACCACGATCAGCCCGTCCTGTGCTGTGGCAAGGGCTCTTCTGACTTGTGATCCGCTCGGATCCTGGGGAAGACGCTCATATCATGGTATTAAGATGAGATTAAGAAGTAATTATGAAAGCATAAGAGGTGGTTAAGAGATGATGCTAATCTAGGTAGTACAAAGGGGTATTTATACTAAAGATTAGGTACAAAGATTAGGGTTACTAATGGCTTAAATGACTATTAAAACCCTAAGAAAAGTTGAAGAAATGCTCCTCTCGAAGGAAATGAGCGGATTCCCATTTCTAGTCTTACCACGATCCGCCCATCCTGTGCTGTGGCACGGGCTCTTCTGACTTGTGATCCGCTCGGATCCTGGGGAAGACGCTCCGATCATGGTGCTGCAAGCTGCTCGTCTTGGGCACAAGACGCCCGGATCTTGGTGTTGTGAGACGCCCGGATCATGCATGATCCGCTCGGATTCCTGGACAGACTGCTTCTCTTCTTTAGCTCCCCAACAATCCACAAGGATCGTGTTGGGGATGCAAGGATCCTTTCGCCATTGCCCATTTTACTTTATTATCTACTTAGGTCTCTAGTATTTGTCTTCTCTTTGATGCTTGGTCATTATATGCGATCAATTTAGCTCCATTTCGCCTCGTAAATGCAAGGTTAGCAATCCTTTCCTACCAAGGAGACAAAACCTCAAAGAATATGCAAAACGGGAAACTAAAGATAGTAAATCACCCAATTAT